>NC_141807.1:18447500-18747500 GCF_057944985.1 Cucurbita pepo subsp. pepo
CCTCGAGCCAGCCAACATTCCCCACAACCCTAAACTTCTCTCTCTAAAAACCCTTCTCTCTCTCTAGAAAACTGCCCTACGCAATGGCACTACCCACACTCCCTTGCCCTTAATTTATAGGGTCATGTGTTTTTTTTTTTGTTACTATCTTTCTCTCTCTAGTTCATGATTCTAGAGAGAGAAGAACACAAGTTTCCTTAATTTATATTTAAACAAAGAAAAAAACAACATAATATGTTCGTACAGTGACGACTGAGACTCAGTTCTAGTAATGATGCTTTTTTACATTCAGATATGTATTCACACATAATTTAACTTCTGTAAAATCCCACTTTTTTACGGCAAAATATACCAAATAAGACTAAAACTCTTACCTTCTTTCCATTTATTTTCTATCCATTTTTAAATATATTTTTAACCGTCTCCAAACTCAATCCAAACCGTTCAATTGGAGTATAGCTTCGTTGGTATTCTAGGTAAAAAAAACCCTAGAGGTGTTCAAAAAATCCGTGACTCAAAAACCCGATCAACCCATTTGATTCAGATTATAAATGTATTTGAGTTAGGTCGGGTTCAAATAAATGAAAATTTTATAAAATCAAGTTGGTAAAACTCGATTAGGTTAAACTGAACTTATACGTATCTATTATTAATTTTAAAATATACATTTTTCTTATGATAAAATTATATACGTATATATTTATTTAGTTAAAAATAATGGTTGGGAATTTTAATTAAATGATTTAGGAATTAATATTTTATTTTTATTAAAAGTAAAGATTTAAATAAATGATCTCACCCACTCGAACAAACCAATTAAAAAAAGTTCATGGTTGGATTAGGTTGAGTTTATTATTTAATAAGGATAGTTTGGGTCGAGAATTTTACCACTTGAACCATTAGGTTAAGCTTAAAAAAATGTCTTAACTCGACCCGATCCAACTCACGAATACTCTTAAGAAACGAGACCTTAATTGAGTCACTGGCGTCTATAAGATACCGAGGGAAATAAATCTCTCTATTAATTTATTAATTTAATTTTTTTTTATCATTTATTCTACGATAAGATGTGTATTGAACCAATTTAAACAGTTTATGATTGAGTTGGGTTGAGTTTACCACGTGAACCATCAGGTTAAATTTAAAAAATGTCTCAACTTGACCTTATCGAACTCACGAACACGAGACGTTAATAGAGTGATTGGCACCCATACCTACAAGATTCCAATGCATGGTATTAATTAATTAGTTTATTAAAATAAAAAAAATAAATAATATGTGATGATAAGAAAATGATGGAGGTGTGAGTGAGTGAGTGAGTGAGTGAGATGACCTGCAGTTACCGGTCAAGGGGACAGTGTGTGACCTGCAATAGCCAGTGGGCGGGGTCTCTCTGGATTCAGACATGGACACAGACACAGCATGCACAACAAGACAAATGGAGTAATTAAAAAGCACACTTCACACATGTCAGCCTTTAATGCCATTTTTTCATCATTACCTTATTATTATTTTTCCCTTTTTTTTTTTTTTAATTTTCCATCAAAATAAAAATAAATAAATAAATAAATAAATTTGTTTGCTTTCTACCCGCACGCTCCGGGTGACTTTCATTTTCCCCTTTTTATATTTTCTTTTATTTAATATTTTAAAAATTAATTTTAACTAAGAACCCGATCACCTTCAATTATCCAACTCAAACTATTTTTTTCAGAATTGGGTTTGCGAGTTAAAATTTATTTCATCGGTCTACCTGACTAACTCGAAAATAGAATTACAACTTAACCTTACCTCTAACAGCCTAAATCCTTATCTAGCAGATATTGTCTGTTTTGACCCGTTACGTATCGTCGCTAACCTCACGATTTTAAAACGCATCTATTAGGAAGAGGTTTTCAAACTCTTACCAGCGTCCTCATTGGCATACTGCCCGGTGTCTGACTTTGGTACCATTTGTAACAGCTCAAGTTCATCGCCGTATCTACTTTCGTCTATTACATAATTTTTAAAATATGTCTATTAGGGAGAGATTTTTACACCCTTATGATGAATGTTTCGTTTTCTTCTCTTACCGATGTAGAATCTCAACTACCTTACTTTTTAAAAAAAATTAAAAATATTTAATGTTTGTAACTCGTAAATGTTTGATATTTGAACTTAATTTAATTATTAATATAATATATATTGTAAATAGGTATGATTTTTTTAAAATAATTAAAAAAGATCTAAGAACCCAACCCGAGTCAACCCAAAAAATAAGAGTTGCTCGTGTCACCAATCTAAACAACCCAAAATTTTAAATTAGTCTAAAAGAAAAAATTTCAACTCAACCGGCGTACATCCCTACCTAAATATTTATTTTATATTGTTAGGGAGATAATAGACATTTCACATTACTTCCTTTTATTCACTATATACATAGATGTGTTCATTATATGGTAGTTGTCACCCCCTTATATTTACTTTTTATCTACGAGTTTACGAGTTTAGCTTTGGTTTAATTCTAGCGGCTTGTAGTTAACGTTTTTCGAGTAGAGTTTTGTAAGCATCTTTGTGTTGAGCCGTCACAGCAATAAACTGATTGGTAAACTAACGATGCTGACGTTTTTTGAAACATTTTTTTGTTGTTATAGACAGAGACGACTTACAAATTAGGGATGGAAGAATAGTAATGAGACCCGTGATGACTTCTGAATAACCTTCTTTGACTTTATCAATAATAAAAATTTTGACTTTTTGTTCGTTCGTCAAATCTCTTGTCAACACACCTATAACTTTTTCAATAATGAAGCTTTTTACTTTTGTATTCATTTGCCAAATCTTGCCAAAAACATGTTTGTCGGGATTACGACCCATCAACCAAGTAGCAATGGGAGAGAATCCATAGCATGTCATAACAAAAACTTGATTCGAGGTAGGACTATACACGGGTTAACCCAACTCAATTAAACCCTCTATTTTTCGGGTTGACAGGGTTATCGGGTTATTGTTTTTTAAAAATTATTTCAAAAAATCGATTAGGTTGAGTTGTAACTCTATTTTTTTTCGTTTTCCAAAAATTCAACCTAATCCAAAAAAAAAAAAAAAAATAATAATAATAATAATAATCAAACTCAACCCAATTTTACGATTTGGGTAGGGCAGTCTAAGTTGGTCGTGTTAGATGAACACGACTCTCCACAATGGTATGATATTGTCCACTTTGAGCATACGCTCTCGTGGCTTTGCTTTGGGCTTCCCCAAAATGCCTCAAACCAATGGAGTTAGTATTCCTAACTTATAAACCCATGATCATTCACTAAATTAGCCGATGTGGGACTTTGATCATCCAACACCTTCCCTCGAACAAAGTGCGCCTCCCCTTAATCGATGCTCGACTTCTTTAGAGTCTTAGTCATTTTTTATTGCCTTCGAGGAGGCATGACTCCTTTTCTTTTGGAGTTCTTTGTTCGATATTTGAGGATTTACCAATCTATTGGCACGACTAAATTTAGGGCATGACTCTAATACCATGTTAGACGAACACGACTCTCCAAAATGGTATGATATTGTCTACTTTGAGCATACGCTCTCATGGCTTTGCTTTGGACTTCCCCAAAAGGTCTAAAAACAATGAAGTTAGTATTCCTCACTTATAAACCCATGATCATTCCCTAAATTAACCGATGTGGGACTTTGATCATCCAACAGACCGGGTTATTGGATCATATAAACACTCCTAATTTGAGGTGTTATCAAATGACTCGGGAGTTCGATACCGCATGAATTTTTAAAAAATACATAAATGAAAGAAAATTCCAAAGATTCTTGGATTGTGTGGGTATTAATGTAATTTTCATATTATTAATAGTAAATAAATTAAAAGGGATTTGTTGTTCTTTTGCATGGATCAAGTAAACTGACAATGTTGGAAATAAGGTTTCCTCTTGGAATTTGATGAACTAATTAATTAATTATTTATTTTAATAAACACTCTGTTTAGTTACTTAATTTTGAATCATTAATTTTTAAATGTATATTTAATTTTTTTTAAAACAAATAAAAAATTATTAAAAAATTTTGTATTTTATAAATTTTTAATTTTGTATTATAATGACCCATGTTCCAGATCAGATCAGGATTCGAAATCTAGATTTCATATTTAAATGGTTTGGATATTCTCTTACAACATGATCATGTTACTTACTCATTGCTTTTAAAATGAAAAATTATCCACACAAACTAACACGAGTTAATTAAATAAAAAAAATATAATTTAATTTTCAAAATTATTGGAAATAGAGGGGTATTTTGGGGAAGTGGAAAAGACGGCGATTGCGGAGGAGGAAAGGAGAGCCCGAGTAAGGAGGGCAAAAAAATAAATAAAAATAAAAATAAAAGGAAGGTGTGTGAGAGAGTGGGGCCCAGGGAGATATTGGACGGCTGAGATCTCTGCACCCAATCGTACGCTGCAGAGACGCGCCCACGTGATTGCATTCAATGGTCGTGGGAACCGGTACGACCCCCTTAACGGTTGTGGTACTGTGGGCCCCACCCCATTCTTCTCTCTCTGTGCTCACTTCTTCGGTCTCCCGTGGGGACCACTACTTTTTTCATCTCATAATAATTTAATAATAATGATTAATTAATAATATGAATAATTACAAAAATTAATCATTATTATTTTGGTATCTATATATTAAAATTTAATTCTTATAATTTCAATTTTTATTTATTTTTAAATGTTTCTTTTGGTTTATATTAATTTAATTTATAATTTTAGAAAAATTAAAAAATAAAAAATTCAATGATGCCTAAATGATATGATGATGGATGGGATGGCTTTTGTGTGTAATTATTTTTTTTTTAATGAGTCTATTTTAAAATTATTTTTAAAAAAATTGTATAATATCTAACCGTTAATATCAGCGCGAAAAAATGTTTTGTTTTATAGAGACGGAACGATGTCTTACTTTACAGAGAAGTAGTGAAACATGAGTTGCAAAAAATAAAAATAAAAACGAAACGAACATCAACACATGCGAAGAGACTGTACATGTAAGTTCACCATTAGGGTTTGAGCTTATATGTTGTACTGTTTCATTGTCGTGGACGACCAGGAGTTTTGAGAGACTAAAATTCTTACAACGATTCGATTGAATAGTTTTCCTATTCGGGAATCTAAATTAAGGGACCTATTTGGGAATCTCCAAAATCTATGCTTATTCGTAACAGCTGAAACATTTTGTCGCTTACTGTGCCTTTCCTCGTCTTTGGGTGTCTGGGTATTCACAGTAAGTTCTTCTTCGTTTGAACCTTAATTTTAACTTTAAGGTATGTCATGTTATCAACGTCCATAGTTGGAGATAAACGAATTCGAACGGTGACGTCTGCTATAGGGTAAACCACTGCCTCTCAAGGCCCGGGCTGATTCTACCATTGAGGTCAATGATAGATAATAACTCCCCATCGAACCGAGTTTACAACTTTTATTCGGATTCTTGTTTTAAAGTTAGTATTACTATTTTTTAGTATATAATTTTCAATTTAGATTTGGGCCTCGACATGTCCTTGAAGATTTGGGCCTACAAATGGACTTGGACCCATTTCAATGCAAGCCCAAAATAGAACGACGCCGTTTCAAGAACTAATAATAAATTACGTCTTAAAATGGGCCTGTGATGTTTGGGCCGGGCTGATTAAAAAACTTTTCTCATTTGTGGGCCGTATATGGGCCGAAGTCCAAAAAGAACTGGGCTTGTGAAGAAGCGAGAAACTAAAACGACGTCGTAGAAGCAAAGAGCAGACCCAGTGACGACGGTGTCTTATTGGTCTCGAAGCTCTTTAGCTAAAACCCCTAAAACCTCTGCAGCGAACTTGGACGTCGTCGACGAACTCACAGAGGCCCGTCCATTGCCCGTCCACGACATCCACCTCCGACAGGGTTCTCTGCAACAAACCATCTGTGCGACGGGGACGCGATTCTCGACGGTGGGGCGATAACAAGGGTATTCTTTAACGAATCTGAAATTGCTTTGGTTTATGAATGACGCTTCGTTTGACTTCAAATCTGAACAATTATGGTCTATGATTGATTTTGGGTAAGAATAACCCTCAAGTACAATCTTATGCTAATTCAAGAAATTTAAGAAACTTTTGTTCTTTTAAGATATTGAAGGTTTGATAATTTTAATTTGTAGGTTTTGGTTGAATGGAAGCTTTGTTCATTGACATTTGGTTTTGAAAGCATCATTTGTAACTTAGTTTTTAGCTGAAGGTTTTATGAAAGATTGCGTTGCTTTAAAAGTGTTGTAAATGTTTGTATTTTCTTGTTTACAATTGTTTTTGAAAGAAAATGAATGTGAGATCCCATATCCATTGGGGAGGAGAAGGAAACACCCTTTATATAAGGGTGTGGAAACCTCTCTTTATCAGACGTGTTTTAAAAACCTTTAGGGGAAGCCCGAAAGGAAAAACCCAAAGAGGACAATATCTGCTAGTGGTGGGTTTGGGCTGTTACAAATGGTATCAGAACCAGACATTGGGCGATATGCCAGCGAGGAGGCTGAGCCCCGAAGGGGGGTGGACATGAGGCGATGTGCTAGCAAGAATGCTGGGCCTTGAAAGGGGTGGGTTTGGTGGGGGTCCCACATCGATTGGAGAACAGAACGAGTGCCAGCGAGGATTTTGGTCCCATAAGGGGGTGGATTGTGAGATCCCACATCGGTTGGGAAGGAAAAGGAAACACCCTTTATGAGGGTGTGGAAACCTCTCCCGAACGAGTGCCAACGAGGACGCTGGGCCCCATAGGAGGGTGGATTATGAAATCCCACATCGGTTGAGAAGGAGAAGGAAACACCCTTTATAAGGGTGTGGAAACCTCTCCCTAGCAGACACATTTTAAAAACTTTGAGAGAAAGCCCGAAAGGGAAAGCCCAAAGAGGACAATATCTACTAGCGGTAGGCTTAGGTTGATACAATGAATTTCAAAGTTTGAAATGGGAAATGCTTATCGAGTATTTTTGTATTCATTTTTGCTTTTCATAAATGTTTTCAGCTGGAGGTTCAGGCAATAGTTCTTAAAGAAGTGAAGTTGAGCATTATGGTACGAGACATTGAAAGATGTTAAACACTTGTTAGTTTATCTCAAGAATCGTTTGTAAGAAATTTCTTCTACTGAATTGTGTAAGTTGTTATGTTTTCACATTATTGTCATCATAGTCCTATTGGAAAATATGGGCTGTTACACTTGGGCACCAAGAAGAAGGTGCTTATGTTTACAATATATTTTCAAACTTCAAACTCTTTCACCAAGTGCTTCGTTCCGTTTCATCCACAACTTTGTGTATGATTCGTCGAATTTTGTCTCCAATCAGCGTCTGAGTGAGTTGTCTAAAGATGATCGAGTTGATGAAGCGCGTAAGTTGTTTGATCACATGCCTTACCGGGACACGTACACATGGAATATTATGATTTCAGCTTATGCCAATTCAAGAAACATGGTCGAAGCTCGCAAGCTTTTCGACGAAACTCCAACTAAAAATTCTATCACTTGGTCATCCCTGGTATCTGGATATTGCAGAAATGGGTGTGAAGTTGAAGGCTTGAGGCTGTTCAGCCAAATGTGGAGTGAGGGACAGAAGCCAAGTCAATATACATTGGGCAGTGTTTTACGAGCATGTTCGACTTTGGGTTTACTCCATAGTGGCAAAATGATTCATGGCTATGTAACAAAAATACAATTAGAAGCAAATATCTTCGTTGCTACCGGTCTCGTCGACATGTATTCCAAGTGTAAGTGTCTCCTGGAGGCTGAATACCTCTTTGTATCATTGTCTGATAGGAAAAACTATGTTCTATCGACCGCTATGCTCACCGGTTATGCTCAAAATGGCGAGAGTTTGAAGGCAATGCAGTGTTTTAAGGAGATGAGAATACAGGGAATGGAGTCTAACCATTTCACATTTCCCAGCATACTGACAGCATGTACAGCAATTTCAGCTTATGCTTTTGGTCAGCAGGTACATGGATGCATTATTTTGAGTGGTTTTGGTGCTAATGTTTATGTTCAAAGTGCATTAGTTGATATGTATGCGAAATGTGGCGACTTGAATAGTGCGAGGATGCTACTAAATATCATGGAAATCGATGATGTTGTATGCTGGAACTCGATGATTGTCGGGTGTGTGACACACGGACATATGGAGGAAGCTCTAGTTTTGTTCCATAAGATGCATAATCGGGATATTGTAATCGACGATTTCACGTACCCGTCTGTTTTGAAATCTCTGGGTACTTGCAGGGACCTGAAAAATGGAGAATCTGTTCATTCTCTGATAATGAAAACTGGTTTTGATGCCTGCAAAACAGTGAGCAATGCGCTTGTTGATATGTATGCTAAACAGGGAAACTTAAATTGTGCATTAGAGGTTTTCAATAAGATATCTGATAAAGATGTCATTTCTTGGACCTCCTTGGTCACGGGATATGTTCATAATGGCTTCCATGAAAAGGCTCTCAAGTTATTCTGTGACATGAGAATTGCAGGTGTTGATCTAGACCAATTCGTAATTGCCTGTGTCTTTAGTGCTTGTGCTGAACTAACGATTATCGAGTTTGGTCGACAGGTTCACGGAAACTTCATAAAATCAAGCGTTGGTTCACTGTTATCTGCTGAGAACTCTCTGATAACAATGTATGCCAAATGTGGATGCTTAGAAGATGCAACTCGAGTCTTTGACTCGATGGAAACTCGAAATGTCATATCATGGACTGCTATAATAGTTGGTTATGCACAGAATGGGAGAGGGAAGGACTCGCTTCGTTTTTACGACCGGATGATAATCGATGGCGTAAAGCCTGACCCTGTTACTTTCATTGGTTTGTTGTTTGCTTGCAGCCATGCAGGTCTTGTGGAAACTGGTCGATCTTACTTCGAATCAATGGAAAAGGTTTATGGAATAAAGCCGGGTTCTGATCATTATGCTTGCATGATTGATCTACTGGGACGTGCTGGAAAGCTTAACGAGGCAGAGGAGTTATTGAATCGAATGGACGTTGAGCCCGATGCAACCGTATGGAAGTCGTTACTTTCGGCATGTCGGGTTCATGGGAACTTAGAACTTGGAGAAAGGGCGGGGAAAAACCTCATTAAGTTGGAGCCTTTGAATTCTCTGCCATATGTTCTATTGTCCAATATGTTCTCTGTTGCTGGTAGATGGGAAGATGCAACATATATACGTAATTCAATGAAAAGAATGGGTATTAACAAGGAGCCTGGATATAGTTGGATTGAAATGAAGAGCCAAGTGCATTCATTTATATCAGAAGATAGAAGTCACCCTATGGCTGCTGAAATATATTCTAAGATTGATGAAATGATGATCTTAATAAAGGAAGCTGGGTATGTTCCCGATATGAACTTCGCGTTACGTGACATGGACGAAGAGGCTAAGGAACGTAGTTTAACATATCATAGCGAAAAGTTGGCTGTTGCGTTTGGACTCCTTGCAGTCCCGAATGGAGCGCCGATTCGAATTTTCAAAAATCTTAGGGTATGTGGGGACTGTCACTCAGCCATGAAATATATATCTAGCGTTTTTAAGCGGCATGTTATTTTGAGAGACTTGAATTGTTTCCATCACTTCAAAGAGGGAAAATGTTCTTGTGGAGACTTCTGGTAAGGGAGGTGTTTCACCACTTTTTAAGGAGGATCGGAAACCAGCTAAGGCACCGTAGCATCCCCTAAAGGCATAACTGACAGGTTCTATTCTATCTGCCCATCTGAGTCATCCTGTGTCGTTGATCCACCTTGGAGAATGAAACTTAAATATATATCTAGCGTTTTTAAGCGGCATGTTCTTTTGAGAGGCTTGAATTGTTTCCATCACTTCAAAGAGGCAAAATGTTCTTGTGGAGACTTTTGGTAAGGGAGGTGTATCGGAACCAGCTAAGGGACCGTAGCGTCCCCTAAAAGCGTAACTGATAGGTTCTGTTCTATCTGCCCATCCGAGTCATCCCGTGTCGTTGACCCACCTTGGAGAATGAAACTTAAATATATATCTAGCGTTTTTAAGCGGCCTGTTCTTTTGAGAGACTTGAATTGTTTCCATCACTTCAAAGAGGGAAAATGTTCTTGTGGAGACTTTTGGTAAGGGAGGTGTATCGGAAACAGCTAAGGGACCGTAGCGTCCCCTAAAGGCGTAACTGACAGGTTCTGTTCTATCTGCCCATCCGAGTCATCCCGTGTCGTTGTTGACCCACCTTAGAGAATGAAACTTAAATATATATCTAGCGTTTTTAAGCGGCATGTTCTTTTGAGAGACTTGAATTGTTTCCATCACTTCAAATAGGGAAAGTGTTCTTGTGGAGACTTCTGGTAAGGGAGGTGTATCGGAAGCCAGCTAAGACACTGTAGCGTCCCCTAAAGATGTAACTGACAGGTTCTGTTCTATTTGCCCATCCGAGTGATCCCGTGTCTTTGTTGACCTACCTTGGAGAATGAAACTACTATTTCTTGATGATACCTGAGTTTTCCTATTAGCACAACTCAAGCAAGCTAAGAATGGTGGTAGTCATTTCCTGATCCTGATAAGAAGTAACTCCTAAATCCTTCACTTTGAAGCTTAATCCTACCATCTCTTTGTCCAACAACTCCGTTCAGGCGAAACCGCGGTGGTCCGTTCAGACAGGATTCTTCACTAGGCTTGGCAATTCTTCACTAGGCTTGGCTGGCTGCTCCGGGAGAAGTCAAAAAGTGATGTCGTGAGTATCTTCTTAGGCTTCTCGAACGCTCGAGACAACCTTGCTATTATCGACGAGCTTCTTCTATACTCGAACCTTGTGGAAACTGATAAGAGTTCTCGACGAACTCAAAGAGGTCCATCTTCTATTCCTTTACTGCATTCTTCTTTGTTCATGGATTCTTAGATTATTTGAAGAACTTGTCAAAACTAATACATGTATTGGCAGTTCATTTGATTCTGGAGTCTTTTGAAAAAATCATTCATAAGCTGAATGAAAAAGTATAATTAATCATTGTGTTGAAAACTTTATAGGCATTGTTGATGTGTGATTTCGGGTTAAGGATCACTGTTAAGATCGTGATGAGCTTCCATGATGACATATTGGCAGGGAAGCGTAAGTCGGGTCGTGAAATAAAGGTAATGAGTTCACGAATTGTTTCACTGCTTTGCTTTGTTTTGGCATTCGGTTGAGCATTCTTTGTAAAGGTATGGAAACCTCTTTTTAGTAGACGCGTTTTAAAACTTTGAGGGAAAACCCAAAGAGGACAATATCTGCTAGCGGTGGGCTTGAGCTGTTACATGTATGGGTTGAGAGACTCATTTTGTATTACGGAATATGATGGAGTGTAGCATTATGAACCTTAACTATATTTCGTCTTCATTTTTGTAATTTTGTAACGGAGATTTCTTTATTAGGTTTTGGCAAGCCTATTTCTGGCTTCCCCCATCTTGAAATTTCTTTGTTTCTTATGTTTCGAGAACAGGAGATGTGAGATCTCCACATCGGTTAGGGAGGAGAACCAAGGTGTAGAAACCTCCTTTTCCTAGCAGCCCATTTTAAAATCGTGAGTCAGACGACAATACGTAATTGGCCAAAGCGAACAATATCTGCTATCAGTGGACTTGGGCTGTTACAAATGGTATAAGAGCTAGACATCGGGCGATGTGCCCGCAAGGAGGTTGAACCTCGAAGTGGGGTGGATTGGGAGTCCCACATCGATTGGAATGAGTGCCAACTACAACGTTGGACCCTGAAGGCAGTGAATTGTGAGATCCCACGAAGCATTCTTTATGAGAGCGTGGAAACCTTTCCCTACTAGATGCGTTATGAAAATTTTGAATAGTTCTTCATTTGTCATCTGATTTGTGCTATTCGGAATTGTCTTTTTGAACTCTATAAATGGAAGGTTTGCTATCATCGAAATATATGGTTTGATATGAGTTTGACGATGAATTCCCTAATAAAAATATGTTCAAATGTAAATTTGTATACTAATATTGAAGGTAGAGATGCCCATTTAACTTTCGAGAGGCTCACCCTAGATAGTGTGACAAATCTCCGTTTGAACGGAAAGCAGGGACTAAACAGGGTGGGGGTCGGGGACGGGGACAGGGATTATGTTCTCCACCGTCGTGTTTTTTAAAAAATCAATCACGTTATGAAGTAAATTAGCGTAAAATTTCAATTTGGTAGGTTAAGGTGTTATAAGTAATTGCAATTATTTTATATTGATATTATTGTAAGATAATTATTTAATGAATGAATGAGTTATTTAAATTAAAAAATAATTTTGGATAAATTGATGATTGTTTTACCAAAACGGTTGGTATTTTCTTACCATTTCTTTTACTCTAAACCAGCCTTAAAGAGGGTTTAGTAAATTTGGAATTCATCTATAATATAGGACAATTATACAAACTTTTTACAAATATACCCTTAATAATGTTCGAGTATAGGGTTTCTGCATATTCTATTAACGACCCCAGAGAAGGTTGGCGAAGGTGTCCTAAGAGGAATCATACCGTTCTTTCTATGTGCCATGACCAGAATGAAAACCGAGGGAGTCGTTAAAAAAGGATAACTCCAAAGAAGGGAAGGGTCATATGATTCTAGTTAGGGCCTAGGGGTGCTCGTAGGTTAGGTTAAGTTCATTTGAGATATTGTTTAGATCCAACCCAGTTGTTATTAAATAACGAACCCAATCCAACTACAAATTATTTGGATTGGTTGGTTCGGGTAGCTTATTCAAATTTTTGTTTTTCATAAAATTAAAATGTTAGCTCGTAATTTGTTTATTTTTAAATATTTAATTAAGATTTACAATTCAATAGGTATATATGTTCAAATATGACCCGCCAAATAATAAAAATAATTACGAAATTAAATAAGTATGCATATATATAATCATATTGTTAGTAAAAATGTATTTTTTAAAATTAATAATAAATTCACATTGGTTCCGTTTAACCTAGTCTAAGTTTAGAAAATTCATAAACCAACTCAACTCATAAAGTTTTCATTCATTTGAATCCAACCCAACTCAAGTAAGTTCATAACCCAATTCAAGTCGTACGGGTTGGATTTAGGGTTTGGGTTGATAGAGCTTTTCGGGTTATCGAGTTTTTTGAACACGCCTAATTCTAGCTAATTCGTGATTAGGAGTTGGATTAGGGTTTGAGTTGATCGAGTTTTTTGAACACGCTTAATTCTAGTTGATCCGTGTAACGGCCTAGGCCCACCGTTGTAGAGATTGTCCTCTTTGAACTTTCCCTTTCGAGATTCCCCTCAAGGCTTTAAGACATGTCTTCTAGGGAAAAGTTTCCACACCCTTATAAAGGATGATTCGTTTTTCTTCCCAACCAATGTGGTATATCACAATCCACCTCTTCAGGGCCCAACGTCCTTACCGGCACATCGCCTCATGTCTACCCCTTCGAGGAACAACCTCCTCGCTGATACATAGTTTGGTGTCTGACTCTGATACCATTTGTAACGGCCCAGGCCCACCATTAGCCGATATTGTTCTCTTTGGGCTTCCCCGTTCGAGCTTCCTCTCAAGGGTTTAAAACGCGTCTTCTAGGGAAAGGTTGCCACACCGTTATAAAGGGTGTTTCGTTTTCCTCCCCAACCAACGTGGGATATCACAATCCGTGATCAATATACCTTTTGAAACGAACTAAAAAAATAAAATATATTTATAGATTTGTAATTTTAAACCAAGAATTATGGCGTTAAAAGTAATGAAAAAACAAAGATGCCCAAAAAGTATGTTGAACTAAGTGCACAATTTTCAATACAAATCAAAGCGTGTGAGAGACTTCCACTTCTTTTTACCAAATTTAGTTGTAATGTTTCCTATCAAACAATAATAATTCCCTTCCTTTTCTCACCAACCAACCAATCAAAACACTTCCCAACTTAGCTCCCATCTTACTCTAAATTCCTTCTTTTTTCTATTTCATCTCCCTAATCTCTTCCCAATTCTCTTCATTGCTCAAGGATTCAAGAACTCATGGCGGACTCGTTACGATATCTGATCGTCTCGGTTGTTCTATCGATTACCATGTTATTCATTCATACCTCGGCCTCAAGTTCGTCTCACTCAAGGCGAGCTCTACGGCAACCTAAGTTGCCTAGTGATGGTTTCCGAGTGAGTCTTAACCATGTGGATCATGTCAAGAATTTGACGAGATTCGAGCAGTTGCAACGAGGAGTGGCACGTGGGAAGACTAGATTGCATAGACTAAACGCCATGATGTTGGCTGCCAACGTCGGTGTTGGTGGTCGAGTGCAGGCGCCGGTGGTGGCGGGTAATGGTGAGTTTCTTATGAAGTTGGCTATCGGATCTCCGCCGAGAAGCTTCTCGGCGATCATGGACACGGGGAGTGACCTAATTTGGACACAATGTAAGCCTTGTCAACAATGTTTTGATCAAGCTACGCCTATTTTTGATCCGAAAGAATCTTCTTCTTTCTCTAAGATTTCTTGCTCGAGCGAGCTCTGTGATGCTCTCCCGACATCGACATGTAGTAGCGATGAGTGCGAGTATTTCTACACGTATGGTGATTATTCCTCAACCCATGGCGTTTTGGCTGCTGAGACCTTCACTTTTGGAGATTCAAGTCAAGACCAGGTTATTAACCACCATCAAACCAAAAACATTATAAAGTTTGATAAGTTATGGTTTACTTAACATATTTGTTTTTAATAAAAATTCCCTAAATTTTGAGGATTTTTCGTTCGAGTATAAACGATAGGGGTTATAAGGATCGAGCTGGGTCAGGTTGATAAAATTTTTTGGATCAACCCAAAATTTTGAGTTGGTTAGGTTGGTAACCTAAATAACTCGAAATTGTTTTACATCCTAATCGAACCCTATATTTTTAGGTTAGGTTAGGTTGGGTTGTCCAGTAGTTGTTGAGGGCGATGGTGAGGCTAAGGAGCTGCATCTGTGAGAGGTGTCTTGTTTACATTTGACGACGATGGTGAGGATAAGGAGTGTGGCCAACGACGAGGAGCTGTGTCTAAGACCTAACTTTTGTCTAATTTTTACGATATATACTTATTTATTATTATTATTATTTTAATTTGGACTGATTTGGTTTGGATGGATAGAAACTTTAGCCAATAAACCCGAAATTTGATCCAAACCAGCTCGGTTCAAGAAAATTAACCTAACCCAACCCTTATGATTTAGGTTGGGTTGGTCGAGTCTTTTCGGTTCGATTTACACTCCTAATATCTCCCCTTTGTTTCAATAGCATGTTAAATCACCACTAAATTAAAAAAGTTTAAAATGGTATCTAAACTCTATTCGATCTTATATACATGTTCTTAATTCAGGTATCGATCCCTAGACTTGGATTTGGATGTGGAGACGACAACGAAGGAGACGGGTTCAGCCAAGGTGAGGGGCTAGTAGGGCTCGGCCGAGGACCCTTATCGCTAGTTTCTCAACTAAAAGAACAAAAGTTTTCGTATTGTTTAACCGCCATTGATGACACGAAACCAAGCTCACTTTTGTTGGGATCTCTAGCAAATGTGAAACCTAAAGCATCCGAAGGTGAAATCAAAACCACCCCATTGATAAGAAACCCATCTCAGCCATCTTTTTACTATCTTTCTCTACAAGGAATCTCGGTTGGTGGCACTCAATTACCAATACCAAAGGCCACTTTTGAGCTCCATGATGATGGGAGTGGTGGCGTTATCATAGATTCAGGCACCACAATCACATACATTGAGAAAAATGCTTTCACTTTACTCAAAAAAGAGTTCGTTTCTCAAATGAAACTTCCGGTTGACGACTCGGGTACCAGTGGTCTCGACCTTTGCTTTAACTTGCCACCCGAGACAACTCAGGTACGTTTACCTAACAGCTTAAGTTGATGAGAAGGAGTTCCACATTGGCTAATTTAGAAATGATCATGAGTTTATAAGTAAGGAATACATCTCCATTGGTACGAGTCGTGATTCCTAACATAGAATAATGTATTGATGTTTTTGTTTATGTTGTTAACAAAGGTGGAGGTTCCGAAGTTGACGTTCCATTTCAAAGGTGCCGATTTGGAGCTTCCGGGGGAGAATTACATGATCGGTGACTCGAGGGCGGAGTTGATATGTTTGGCCATTGGGAGTTCGAGCGGAATGTCCATCTTTGGGAATCTTCAACAACAAAACATCATGGTTGTTCATGATCTTCAAGAAGAAACTGTGTCGTTTTTGCCTACTCAATGTAGTGACATATGAAAAAGTTGAAGGGAATTTGTTCAATCAAAATGGAGTGAAATGATACATTTAAGATTGTTTATATTATTAATTCAAGCTATTCAATTTGTAAGTTTATTAAGGGATTTTAGAACTTGTATTGAACAAGTTATATGCATGTTAATGCTATTGAATTGAAGATGTTTTTTTTTTTTTTTTTTTTTTTTGATTTAGTTAAGGAACTTTGGTAACAGGTGATGAGAGACAGCTTTGGTGATCGGGACTAGGAACCAATGATTGGTGACAGAAGACTAGCGACTGGTAACTATTGTTGGAGTAATTGCTCGTCATTGGTATATTAAGAATGAGAAATAGAAATAGAATTGGAATCGAATGTGTGTTCTGATTGATATTCACACGGTTTAAATAGGATACACGCTAGAAACTAATGCCTCCGAATGAGTAAAATATAAACTAATTAAATATTAAAAATAAAATAAAATATACTGCAAATAAAGAATATCTAAGATATATTCCATAAATAATATATTCTCCAAATATTATATCTCAACATGATCTCTAATCCCGATTGTTAATGGTGGGTGGTGGTCAGTTGTAGTCATCGATGGTGGTTGTTAGTGATCACTAATCCTAGATCTCTTATCTTGGTCATTGGTCATTGGTCTTAAGTCTTTGGTCATCGATTGCTAGTTGTTTCAGTAGTTTCTAGTCATCTATTTCCTATACTAGTTATAGGCATCCCTGATCCCCAATTGTTACCATCTCCAATCGCACTTGTAGATGACTGATGGCCAATGAGAGATACTAGGGACAAGTTAATTGAGATCAAGATCGATGATTGTTGACCACCAACCATTGACAAAGTGGTCGATGGTCACCAATTTCTGGTCCTATTTTTCCATGGTGGATGGTGGTCTATGGTAATCGTTGATGGGTGGTGGTCGTCGATTGTTGTTCCTTTGTCTATGTTGTTGGTCTCTAGCCCTAGGTAGGTATCACAAGTCGTTGAAATGGTCGTTGGTCATTAGTCCCTAGTCTCAATCGTTGATTTTGGTGTTAAACCATGAGTCATTAGTTTCCAATCATTAATCTTGATCCTTGGTCATAGTTGGCAGTTTCTATTATTAACGATTGATGGCAAGCAATCGAGACCGGCAACTAATGGCTAGCAATCAGGACTGGAAACTGATGACCAACAATCACTTTGACGATCCATTGTGAAGTGATTATTGGTCATCTATCACCAATTGTAATCATCGATCTTGGTCGTAGCCAACGATCTTAGTCGCTGGTCACGAAAGGTAGGTGGTGGTGCATTAGTCACCAGGGGGCATTACCCATTAGCAGCGGTGGATGATCGATGGTCGATGGTCGACGGTCGACGGGCATAGGCGTTTGAAGATGATGAATGGTGATAACTAGTGGTGGGTGTTGGTGTTACACAACTGAAGGAACAAATTTCGAGCGAGAGGGTTACTTCTCCGAACTCCAACATTTTACACTAGGTAAAGAGATTTGGGTCGGGTAGCGTAAGGATATTTTGGTAATAAATCTTGTTGAACTAACATTTTTTCTTTCTTTCAAAATTAGTCAATCCAAACACACCTATTAAATGTGCTTGGTTCATGGTTGCTCAACTTCTTTAACTATCTCTTTCCCTCTTTTGTAGTTGAGAAAAAGTATGCTAAAATATACAATTTTTATCCATTTAATTTTTTTTGATAACCGAACTTAAACCACACTATTTGAGTTAGATTGGGTTCGAATAAATAAAAACAATATAGGCTAAAGTTAATTCATGAATTTTTAAAAAATTAGTTTTAGTTGAATCGAACCCATCCGAATTTATTGTTAATTTTAAAAAATATATATTTTGAGTTATATTATAATTATATATATATATATTTGAAAACAAAAAATTTAAATAAATGATCGAACCAACACAAACAAAATATTTTTCTCTATAAAGATTTTTCAATTATTTATTCAAATTTTAAGTTTTTATGATTTTTTTTTTCTAAAATATATTAAAATTGAGTTGAAAATAAATAAATAGATGTTTTACCATATTAACATTTTACTTTTAATTAAAAACAAAATAAATGAATCGAACAACTTAAACCAACAAAATTCAAATATTTTCTGATTATGTCGGGTTCACTATTTGATAAAAATTGTTTGGGTTAGAGAAAAACGCAAACCCAGATAATTGGAATGAGTCTAAAATACGTCTCATCGGTGAACCATCGAAATTTGAAGGGCTACACAATTCTCAAAGTCAAATTAGGTTAGCCATTACTTGGTCAATAAAAACATGTTAAGTTTTCTAAAATCATTACTTGGTTGAGTTGCTTATTGGTAGAAACTACGACTCTACACAATGGTATGATACTTGTCCATTTTGAGCATAAACTCTCGTGACTTTGTTTTATGTTTTTTCAAAAGGGCTCATATCAATGTAGATGTATTCCTTACTTATAAACTTATGATCAACCCCTTACCATTCTCTTTACGGTTGTTTCTGCATCATTAGTCATATCCAACACTCATTGTCCATTGATTGGAGTCGAGCCACTGATTGAGTCGATGATCGAGTAGAGACCGAGTCGTATAGACCAAGCTGCACGAGTTGGACGAATTGAGACTGCTAGGGCTTGGAATTGTGTTGTTGCTTGGATTGAGATTAGGGTTGGGCTTTGAGTTTTGGATTGGGTTGCACACAGTTGGTGGGTATACTTGGGTTAAATCAAGAAGTTATCTTTGGGTATCATGGATACTTGATGGGATGCGTGGTTTAATTGTTGTAGCTATTGAGTTGAATATGATGTTTACAGGTGGTTTAATGAACCATGATCGATGAACATTGGATTTAAGAGAGTTGAAGGGGACTATTTTTTCATTAAATTACTAAATAGCTTGAGATGACAATTTATATTAGGGTTGGAATTTATGCCATAACACATCATATACTCCGATTTGCATCGTGCCGTTCAAGTGGGATGATAAAATGAAGTGAAGGATCTCCCTTCTTATGGTGGAGGCCAACTCCCCACTTCTCAACTTATGCTCCGGGACAATTTTTCTTCCATTTTTTTCGTTTAATTTTTGGATTATTACATCATATACATCTAAAAGAAACTTTGTCTTTCAAAGTGTTTTTAATTTCACATCTGTTGGGAGGAGAACGAAACATTCCTTATAAGGGTGTGGAAACCTCTGCGTTGCAGACGCGTTTTAAAGACCTTGAACGAGAGTCAAAAAAGGATAATATCGGCTAGCGGTGGGCTTGAACTTGTTACATTTTATTTATTTTGTAGTCCTTAGGTTAGATTAAGATATTGTTTTAATCCTTTTTGTTTTATTTTACATTGTTTATTTTTCGTTGTTTTGTTTTAAGGTTTTATTGTGAACATTTAAATACTTGGCATCTTATTATGAATTATTTTAAATGAATATCTTTACATAAAAATATCACGTCGTACGTATTGTAGCAGCTCTATTTCAGTAAAAAAAATAGGCTCGTTACAATCCATATCTACATAGAATATCTACTATTCAAATGAATCATAAAGAACGATATATTTTATTTTACAAATTTAGAAAAATGACCCTAAAACAAAGAAAGATTCAACCCGATTCAAACATTACTTGGAGTTATAGACGAATAAACACATTTTTTTTCCTCCAACCAAAGTTTTAACATATGCTATTGACCCACTTAAAAACACTTTTACACTCGGCACCATCGAATCAGTCCCTGCTCAATGGGTGAGTCTTGCAATCAAGCTCCCTTCTATCTTTGCACTCGAGGACCAAACTCCGTCTAGTTCGAGGAGACCTTTACACGTCTCCGTTACTTTTTGGGAGGCCTACGCCCAATAATAATAAAAATAATAAAGAAGTTTTGAAAAATTTATGCTTTTAAATGGAACATTGAACGAATCCATAAGCCTAAAAACACTTTGAAAAGACATGCCTAAACAAACGCTAGACAACTAGTGGAATGAAAGATAAGAGTGCTATACGATTCTTGATGGCATTCTAATTAATGGTCAAAAGCTAATACACAACAGTGTCCATTGGGAATCTCCGACAGAAACAACCAATCCACAGTGCCCACGAAGAAATGCGTAAGCTTTTTGGATATCAAAAAGATTTCCCCCTTTCTTTTAATGCCAAACATCCAATACTAAGCACAAAAGTACTATGATCCGTTTGAGTTTCACATTGATTTTCTTTTTATTTAGGCATGTTCTAACCATTTTTTTAGAAAAATAATTTTGAAACTCATTCAAAATTCTAAAATATAATCAATTTTTTAAAAAATTCTGAGTAGAGGAGAAGTATATGAATGAATCTGAAGTTACATTCAAATGAGAGCGATCTTGAAAATAGAAAGATTAAGAAATACTCAAAAGAATGGAAAATTAATGCATATACCAACAAGTTGCTCATTTTTTTATGGCTTAATCATAGGAACTCCATGAGTAAACATGATTTATTTGGAGCAATTCTATATTGGGTGACTTTCTCAGTAACTTAGGTAATGTGACCATGTAGTAGGGAATGTAGGAGAATGTTGGACCATTCACGAGCAGGCCTCCCAAATAACGTAGGTAATATGACTATTTAGCCGGGAATGTAGGAGAATGTTGGGCGCATCAGGAGCCGAATCCAAATGTCGAATCCTGATAAGAATCCTAGACATTTAAACTAAGATGGAAATGTACTATAAATGTCTAATGTGTTAATATAAAGGTCCAAACTCACTTCTAACAAATATTGTCAAGATTTGAGCTTTTTCTTTCGAGATTCGCTTCAAGGTTTCTAAAATATGTATGTTAGGGAGATGTTTCTAGACTCTTATAAATAATGCTTCGTTCTCCTCCTCAACCGACGTGTGATCTCATGGTTAAAATTGGTATAGACATGCATATGTAATGTAACCGTCCAAGCCCACCGCTAGTAGATATTGTTTGCTTTAGCCTGTTACATATTGCCGTCAACATCACGATTTTAATTACATATTACTGTCAGCCTTCCTTCTCAACCGACATGAGATATCATAGTTAAAATTGGTATAGACATACATATGTCGAGAAATAGTCCAAGCCCACCGCCAGTAGATATTGTTCGCTTAAGCCTGTTACATATTGCCGTCAACATCATGATTTTAATTACATATTATCGTCAGCCTCAGGGCTAGGGAGAGGTTTCAACACCCTTATAAAAAATGCTTCGTTTTTCTCTCCAACCAACGTGAGATCTCACAATCCACCCCCCTTGAGAGCCTAACGTCCTCGCTGGCGCACCGCCCAGTATCTGGCTCTGATACCATTTGTAACAACCCAAGCCCACCGTTAGCAGGCACACCGCCCAGTATCTGGCTCTGATACCATTTGTAACAGCCCAAGCCCACCGTTAGCAGGTATTGTCCACTTTGGTCCGTTACGTATTGTCATCAACTGCACCCTTATATGAAATGCTTCGTTTTTTCTCTCCAACCGATGTGAGATCTCACAATCCACCTCCCTTGGGGCCAACGTCCTCGCTGGCGCACCGCCCGGTGTCTGGCTCTGATACCATTTGTACAGCCCAAGCCCACCGCGCTTTGGCTCGTTACATACTGCCGTCAACCTCACGATTTTCAAACGCGTCTGCTAGGGAGAGGTTTCTACAACCTTATAAGGAATGCTTCATTCCCCTCTCCATCACAATCCACCTCCCTTGAGGCCCAACATCTTTGCTGGCACACCGCCCACTGTCTGACTCTAATACCATTTTTAACAACTCAAGCCCACTGCTAACACATATTATCCTCTTTGGGCTTTCTCTTTCGGACTTTCTCTCAAGGTTTTTAATACGCATCTATTAGGGAGAGGTTTCCACACCTTATAAGGTATGGTTCGTTCCCCTCTCCAACCGATGTGGGATCTTAGAATCCAACCCCTTGGGAGCCTAGTGTCTTCGCTGGCACACTTCCCGGTGTCTGGCTCTGATACCATTTGTAATAACTCAAGCCCAATGTTAGTAAATATGTCCACTTTGGCTTATTACGTAGCGCCTTCAGCCTTAGTGTTTTAAAACTCGTTATAAGGAATACTTTGTTCCTCTCTCCAATCGAAGTGGGATCTCACATCAAAATAAACCGACACGCTCCTTAGATTGATTTATGGCCCTCAAACATATTAATTGTTGTGCTTTCTCAAATTGAATACGGTCCTCGCACCGTGTTTTAGGGTTTCGATCCTAATCCGAACAAAAGAGAATGATTAAAAAGAACAAGGAAGAAGATGGGCATGGAGGATAAGAAGCACAATAGGCATATACTTGATTACAAATGCCAAATTTGAGAAGAAGGAGAGATTAAGGGAATCAAAAAATGCATCGAAGGGGTAGGCAAAGATGAAAGGGTTTAGTTTTAGTGGAGCTTGGGGTCCAATTCACAGACCAACTTTTTTTCTCCACTAACTTTGATTTCATGGCGAAAGAGAGTGTCCTCATCGATATCATCAATCAATAAGTATCACTTAGACAGTACGGGATATAGAATCTGTGGACCCTAAATCCTTCAATTCTTTATATCAAATACTTCCTCCCTCCACCACCCAACCCTTATGCTTTGCTTTTTCTTCTCGTCTCAATCAATTTTAAACTTTGAAAAGCATAATTCCATATATACTTTCTACTCAAAACGTCAAATGTTCAAGTTTTCTCTCTCACACGTAGTTAAAACCCTCAAATCTCTTCTATCATTTATTATTTTAGAACTTTCGAGTTGGGATATAAAGTTAGTTTTTCCGGTGTAACGTTTCATGCCCATGATTTAGATTAGGATTCGACACTTGGTAGAGACTGCTAGGATTCTATCTCTTCTGGTTTCTAAGAGTGAAAACTATCCCCACAAACTCATACGGATCCTTTTAGTATGTTTTGTCTTCACTCACGTGATTCTTGGCTCCAAGAAAAACACGGTTAATTTTGGAGTTCCTATTATTGAGTCATTGAAAATGAGTGTGCATATTGTTGGTTTAGGTAGTAACTTTAAATTCTTTTAAGCTTTTTTAGCCATCTTATCTTCAACATTATTCTCATTCAAATGTAGTCACGGTTCAATGAAGTAACCCTCATTTACTCGATATCACATCAAGCTTCACTTCAGAAAGTATCCATTTTAATTGTAAAAAGTTTAGGTTATTAACATTGCGACACATTAATAGACTAATTAGTGAGGATTTGACATTAATGGGTGGTAATGGAGAGTAGGTCATGGATAAAAGTTAGGTCTAGCAAAATAACCCGAGTAATCGACTTGCCTACCTACAATCGTATCGAACCTTTTGGTATATGCCCACTCTTATCTTTCTTTCGTGTTAGCTTACCTATTTATATTTGTATCACATCATACTAAAGCATCACTTAATAATCTAAATTAGCATGTTATTAACTTAATTTTGTGGCCTGTGCTCGTTTTATCTCATTAACTTAATCGCTCCCTCGAATTTCTTAGTCGGGACCACATCCGAATAACAGAATAGGATAATTAAGAAAGACATACAAGAATTAAAAGTTACTACCTATACCAATAAAATGCAATTTCCTTCTCGATGACTCAATCATAGTAACTCCAAAATTAAGTACGTTTTGTTTGAAACAATTCTATGTTGTATTCTCCTAAGAACTATATGAATGAGAATAAAACATGAAGAAGGTTTGTGGGATATCTTCACTTTTAGAATCGAAAAGTTAGAATGCAAGAGAATGCGTGGCCATAAGGTGCTGAATTCAGATTTTGAATCTTAAACATGAAGCGTTTTATAACATTTTATCATTGGCTAATTTTTTTTTACGAGATGTTTCACATAAAAATAATTTTAATTTGACTATCACTAAATGATATATTATTTTATTTTATTTAGTGGGTCCAAAAGCATATAGATTTTATATCTATCATAAAATAGTAAGTAAACCAATAAAAAAACGCCACATTGTTCATCATTGGAATAAATGTTAGAGAGAAGTGGAGTAGCACACGCTTTCTCTGATTTGAGTTCAACAAAATAATAAATGAAAGAACTGAAAATGGACAAGTCAAAAGGCAATCAACAAATGATTCGATGTGACAGCCTTAAAGAAAACGAAATTCCATTACACCCACCACTCTCTTATATATATGTTCTTTAGAACAATGAATCTATGGGAAGCACAAACAAAGCAAAACAAAACAAAACATGCCTGAGAAGAAGAAAATGAAGGTAAAGAAAGGATGGTTAGCTGTGGAAGTAGGGTTGCAAGAGGAAGATGGAAGAATAGAACGGTTCGTGGTTCCGATATCCTACTTACATCACCCTCTTTTCAAGAACCTCTTGGACAAAGCTCAAGAAGTCTATGGCTACCATGCCAATGGCCCTCTTCGACTTCCGTGTTCGGTCGACGACTTTCTCCAACTTCGGTGGCAGATCGAGAAAGAATCCGACCAAAACAACGACAAACAAAACCACCAGAACCATCGCCATCGTCATTACCCACATCACTATTACGTTCCGCTTGCTTTGTCTTTCCAGTCTTGTTGAAGAGTTTCGTAAGTTTGAAGTTTTTAGGGTTAGAAGCTATGAACCCTAATTCAAAAACATGTGTTTTGGGTTTCTTCTTGCTTTATATCTTTTAAAATTGGCAAAGAAGATGGATCCATGAATTGGCTTACAAGGTTAATGAATTGGAGGTTTAGAATAATTTTGTTGTTCTTGTTGTCCCTTTTTCATTGTTGATTGTGGCGAGAGAATCCTTTTCTCACCCTTCATTTGGGGTGATTCTAGAAAAAAGGCCAAAAGTATATTAACTTTATGGCAACAAGTGAAGAAAACAGTGTAGGAATAATGTAGCACTATTTATGTTCATGAATTTTAGTGGTTTGAACATTGAGCTAAAGATGCTTCTATATGTTTAAAGAAGTTTAGATCCAAAAGCTAACAAAACAAAGATTATAGAAGCTAGAGGTCATCATTTGACCCTACAAAAGGAATCCGACTTTGCTATGATCCCTAGACTCTCGACTCTCTATCTTTTTTGGTGGGATCATAGTAAAGTCGATTGAAGACAACACTCCTCCTTTCTTATGAAAGTTGTTCTTACAAAGATAGTACAAGAGGATCTGATAACTCTTTCCGGGGGAGCTTTCTCTAAGTTGAAGCCCTTCATTTTAGCTTCTCACTCAGGATCAAAAGGGAACCCTCCCTCGTGAAAAGGTAATTTTCTATGAGCGGCACATGACGATGCACCCCTTGGAATGATGGGGAAGTATCCTATGCATATGACATACATACATGCATGAGGTCACATGATTTACGTTCATGACATAACAAACATTGCATTTCCTTTCTCTTTTCTTTCCTGAAATGATAAATGTGTGCAATAGGTATGCATGACAAACATGTCATGTTTTATTACAAAACTTTAAATGTAAAACATAACCTTTCATTCATGACGTTTCAATTCATTCATAAAGGTAGAGTAATGGGCTTACAAGCATATGTAGCATACGTCTCGTATCGATACAAATATTACATAAACATTACTTAACATAAGCATAACAAAACTCCAACAGTAAGCTCATTTATTTGGTTGGTCTCGGCCAAAGTCACTAACAATATAGTAATCGCTTCGATACTACAATCCAACGACTAACTCTTACGTATAACAATTCATATAACATGTTTAGGGCCTACAAATAACTTAACCTAGCTAAACATAAAGATTAATTTTCAATATAATCCTCTAAACTATATTAACTTTTTCTTTATTTTTCAATGGGATAAAACAAATATGTTCTTTTCTGAACAAAATTTTTATCTCCCGTGAACATCTCAATAGGATTCGAATATATAAATCGGGAAGGATTTCCAAGAAATTCTTTGGATGAATATACTACTCACATTCTAGAACATTTAGAAATATCTAAAAAATAATTTAGGAAATTAGTCTGATTCTATCTCTTTTTTGTTCGGTTTTAGAATCAACCTTTCAAAGGGTAGGAGGGATATTTTGAAAAAGAAAAGGAATGGAGGCAAAAAGAGGAGATAAGATGGCAGAAATAGTGGGTCGGCGCCGGCTGGGGCATATTGGCCCTTTGATTTAGTGGCATGGTGGGCGGTGGCCGTACATATCTTTGTGGCATGTTGTTGTAGATATAAGCCACATTATCAAATGTGCAAAACGACGCAGCCTGCAGGTACGGTTGTAGGACTAAAGTAAAACTACCCACCATATTCTATCCCTAATGGAAAAAAAATTGTGGGACAAAAGAAGTGAATTTTGAATTATAAAAGCTATATGGGTTAAGTTATCTGTTTGGTTCTTATACTTATATCTTTAGATATTTATGCCTTTAAAAAGTGTATAATACGCGTCGGAACGATGTAGTTTCTTTATGTGAAAATATTCATTTAAAATATTTTCATAAACGATACTACGTACTTATGCGTTTGCATGAGAGTCTCAAAATAAAATTTGATGCGACGCTGCCATACCGTGCATGAGTGCTTTTTCTTTACCTGATATATAAGAGTATGCATGAGTGCTTTTTCTTTACCTGATATATAAGAGTAGCACAAGGCTTGAGTATTTTAAGAAATACTCAGTAAGTGATCCAACTATTGGAGATGGTAAAATGCAAACACATGCAACATGAATGGAACCTATCATTTAAAATTGTATTATCTTAGGTGGCCTCCAGTCTCGACAAGTTGAATGTGTAGTACCTCTCTACACATGACCCACACGTGCAAGCATTGGCCCACTAGGCGGGCTCGCACACCCCCTGAACCTGCTGGTCGGGCTAGCTCATCTGAAATGTCGCTGGACACTCGAAGGTACAACCACTGTTGTGCATCATGTCAAGCATGATGGTCATTTCAATCTTATAGTGTACATATCCGTACTCATCATAAAGGAAAAGTATTCCGATGAATGTGAACATACAATTATGCATGAGATCTCCATACTTTCCATTATAAATAAATCATACAAGACAACTTTTCATTATGAGTACTATGCATACACGACTAGGGATGAAGTATGATGGAGCCATGTTATAGATCATACTATACTATTGACGATGCATGATTATACACGACTTTCCATGTCAATGCTATGCACTATGCATACACAACTAGTGATGATGTATGCTATAAACATACATTCATTGATGAGTACATTTCATTTGAAGCCATGTTATAGATTATACGAGGCTAGTAATGATATATGATGAAAGCCATGATAAGTACTATGCATACACGACTCTTATCTATACTATGACATGAATGAAAGGAAGAAAAAAATGATTCTTATTTTAAGTCATGAGGACTTCATGCATTTATATATGTCATGTGCATCGAGATACTTCTCTGTTATATAATGTTAGTACTCATGCATACTTCGATATCTATGTTTGCCACCATATCATGGGGGTCTTTCCCTCCGTGGTGTCTTGCGACGAGTCAGCGCGTTCAGCCGGACAAGCTAGGGCAAGGGAGTATGTGTACAAGTCCACCAGGTGGGTCCATGTGTAAGTGCGTGGGTCGTATGTGAGGAAGTACAACACATTCAACCTTGCCCGAACTGAAAATAGCTCAAGGTCATGCTATGTTACTTTAAAAGAATAAGTCACATCATGTCTGTGTATGTTTGCATTACTTAACCCCAATAGTGAGATTACTTACTGAGTATTTCTTAAAATACTCAAGCAACATACTATCCTTATATTTCTGGTAAAGGTGAAGTGCTCTTGCACAGATGACGATAAATGCTAGAATGACTATGGAAGTACATGGTTTCGTTTGAATAATATTCTACGAAATCATTCTAACGAAGATCAACAATACTTTCTTTCTTCAAACAAATTACAATTGGGCTATGTCATTTCAACTACCAATGAGAGATTAGCTACTGATCTTCATCCATCGGGTGATAATGTTTTCTTCAAAGGAACAATGATTGAAATTTAGTGAATTCTACGACAAAGAAATGCATATGATTGCTTGTAGGGCTTCAAATTCAGAGGATAAGATTAAGTTATCTCATATTGATTTGCAAGCACTATTAGTGGTGTGAGCTTGATGATGACCATGAATTCCTATTTGATTTTTGTTGTATCAAAACAAAAGGAATTGTTTTAGTGTAAGAAAAAGCTATTTTGTCAAATCAATGATTCAAGATACCATGAATTAGACATTTGAGATAAACCTCTAGTTTCTTCTACTTCCTTTCCTTTTTTAGGTGGTGTAACAACGCGTTTTTTAAAAGATAATCGAGTGGCAATCGCTATTGAAATAAAGGGTAAAACTCTGGAAGGAAAAACATTGTTAAAACCAACCTTGAATATTTAGTTTTGATGAACAATTCCAAATATAGTTTACGAAAGATCTGCTTTCAAAATCAAATTGTTCATACGAAAGACAAGTGATAAAAGGTGGGAAGTAAAAAAATTTGATCATAAATTACTTGAACCTAGCACAAAATTCACGTCAAATTCTTCTAATAGTCTTCTTGTCCTTAAATGCCCTCGTCACATGCCATATAGACTCAAGTACCATTTAAAACGAGATGAGTAGCATGAGTTAATATAAAAATATCTAGGTAGTAGTCCATTTATAAGGCTATAATACTTAACATGATAAAATTGTGGACTCTCGTTACTCAACACTTAGTCCAAACATTCATCCATACTTATCTTGAAACATAAAAGTAACTGGTCTTGTTGTGCAACTAGCGGAAATCTTGTTAGACCAATTAAGTTAAATGTGTGTATCAGCTATAAATGATTCATTGCTATAGTTAGTGACTGACCCGGTTAAGTTCTATCATAATAACATCATAAATATGAGAGGGACGATCGAATGCCTACTAACTAAAATACATATGTGAATCAATCATAAATAACTAGATAGCCCTCTAAAGCCTCATACCGTACATCCACGTGTCAAGACGCATGTATAATCATAAGTAAGAGGGATTGACCTTGTGCTTTCCAATTAAGATTCAAGGGGCATATATAATCATAAGTAGAAGGGAATGACCTTGTGTTTTCCAATTAAGATATATATTGATGTTTTTAAGTATGTGCACTAATAGAGAATATAGATTGTATATGACTATTTACGGTAGTTTTATCAGATATAATCATTTACTATATATAGTAATTTACTGTATATAAACATTTACTATATATGTCATTGACCGTATATCGTTTTACATGCATAACCATTGAGTAAGTTATAAATATGCCATAGGCTTCATGACCTAATAATTCACTTACTTGGAGACTGATTCGGTCAATGAAAAAAAAAAAATTCTTAAACAACCATCCATTTCTTCCGAGCACAAGATCAATTAAGGCTTTGTACAATGTCAATTTTCAAACATCAACATATTTTGTCAATATGTCGGTTGGATTCTTTGCACCATCTATCTTCTCCAAACACATATCACCTTCTTCCGTTAACTTGTGAGTGAAATAGTATCGTCTTTTGATGTGTTTTATCTTTGAATGATAGACCGGGCTCTTCACCAACTTTATGGCACTCTCACTATCTGTGTAAAGAATCTTTACACGCTGCTTCTTGCCTAATTCTTCTACATAGTCTATCATTCAAATCATATTCTTTTAAGCTTCAACTATTGTCACGTACTCAACCGAAGTAGATGAAAGAGCAACACAATTCTAAAACCTAGACATCCAATTCATCACATCATCCTAGCTTGCTACCATTTGATTGTATCCTCTAATGGTAGGGTCTCATCAAAGGACTCTAGTTCCCCTTCATCAGTCAACTGTAATGAAGGTGAATACCTATTTGGTACTCTGATCGCTCTGGATGATCTTCTTAACACCTGCTCAGGTGTTACTTTTTTCACCTCTGGTTCCTCAGCAATAGTCTTAAAAGTTTCTTGAATATCTGCTACAACATCGCTAGATGATTTTTTCTGCAACTCAATCTCAATTCCCATTTGCTTTGTTGTCTTGGAACCCTTCTCAAGATTCTTTTGTTCTTAACATCCCAAAACCTTTACCCGAATATGAAAATTTTCCTAATATGCATGTGCGTCTTCCTTAGAACAATTCTATGTTGGGTGGTCTTATGGAGATTTTCCTAGGATACATGTGAGTGAGGACAAAACATGTTGAAAGAACATATGTTGGTCTATAAGGATAATCCTCCCTATTAGAAGTGTGGAGTAAGTAACGTTACCATGTCGCAAGGGACTTGCGACATAGTGGATGGAAGATGTAACATCGAGGAAAAGATTAAATAATAATAATAATAAAAAGAAAAAAAAAGGAAAAAAAGGGGAAAAAAAGGCCAGTAACCTCGGTCAATACACAATCCAATCCATCTAACATAAAAGTTATTTTTACAAAAAAAAGTACCGTTTTTCCATAAACTTCCTACAAAATGTACACACTTCATCCTCCGTGTTGCACAAATTCAAACTTACAAGAAGTAATGTTATCTTTTCGAGATCATTTTGGTATGTCGATTTTCAATTGACTTTTCCTCATAATTTCATAAATTTCGTTACAAATCTCTAAGAATTGTGTTATTAAAAAAAAAAAAACAAACAAAACAAAAAATGATCGGTATGTTCTAGGAAATACTCTTAAGGTTATATCTTAGATTTTTCTTTTCTTTTATTCTAATTGCAAGTTTTTCTCTTCTTTTATTCTAATTTCCTTGCAATTATTTAGATTTTAGTTGGAAATTAAATAACCAGAACTATTGTCTTATGTATGATGACACGTGTTTAGTGGTCCCTACATATGTCATGGATGTTAATATGATGTATTATGATGATGTGATACGCTATGATATTATGATATGTTATGTTGATGCATTATGTTATGATAATGTGATGTACTATGATGTTATGATACGTGATCACATGAGATGTACGATGATATGACATAGTATGATAATACCATATAAGACGATGATATGTATGTTGTTTTCTGATACAAAACCCCTAAGTAATGATACGAATGATGAATGTATGAAGGCTTATGCATGCACGTTACCTAGGGTAATATGTGAATGATGTGTGGAGTTGAGTCGCATGAATAATTTAAGATGAAAAGTATAGGGACCTCATGCATATTGTATGCTCATTTACATCGGGATACTTCATCTTTTATGATGAGTACGGACGCATACACTATGATGATGATCATCATGTTTTGCATGATATACGAGGGTTTGTTGTACCTTTGGGTGTCCGACTACAGCCAACTAGCCCGACCATGCAGGCCTAGGGGGTGTGCAAGCCCGCTTGTTAGGTCCATGCTTGTATGTGTGGGTCGTGTGTAGTGAATTACTTACCCATCCAATTTATTCGGACTAGAGGATAGATCCCTAATCATGATTGTATGTGTTTGCATTCCCTAACCCCAACAATGTGTTTGCATTTCTTAACCCCAATAGTAGGGTCACTCACTGATTATTTCTGAAAATTCTTCGATTTCTTCCAAAGTACATGATTATGCATCTGCTTCTCACATTCTTTAAAGACATTAAGAATTATTTAGAAAAGAATTTTAGAAAATGGGTCTGATTCAATTTCCTTTGTTACGTTTTACGATCAACCTTCTAAATGTAGGATGGATATTTTGAGAAAAAGAAAAGGAATGAGAAAGAAAGAAGAGTGGAAAAAAGAAGTAACATCATAGAAGTGGTGGGTCGGCGCCAGCCAGGGCACTATTCGCCGTTGATTTTGTGCCATGTTGGGCGGTAGCCGTACAGTTCTTTGTGGACGTTGTTGTACATATAAGCCACATTATCAAATGCGCAAAACGAACCAGGCTGCGGGTACGGTTGTAGGACTAAAGTAAAAGTACCCACCATGTCGTGTATTCATGGTTAGAATTTAGTAAACTTATTGCTAGCTTGAATTAGACAATACATTTGGAGAATATATTAGTTATGAAATATATCTTAGATATTCGTATAATAGTTATAGAATATATTAGTTATGAAATATATTTTAGATATTCGTAATTGGTTAATATTTTTCTTTAATATATCTTAGATAATTAGTCAAAATATTCGTAATCAGTTAATATTTAGAGAATATATTAATTATGAAATATATTTTAGATATTCGTAATTCATTAATATTTTTTATTTGATTGGTAGTATATTTTATTTTATTATCAAGATTTAGTTAGTTTACATTTTACTTAGGTATTAGATGGTAGATTGTAACCTATATTTAAACGCGGTGAATATCAATCAAGATTGAACCTTCGATTCCAATTTTATTTCTCATTCTTAACTCTGTATTGTTTTATTGAGTAATAATATTTTTAGATCTATTCACACCGGTAAATATTGTGTCATATTCCTCCATCCATTTTCTTTGTAATCTATTTGATTCTCTGAATATTATAAATATAGTACTTTCCCCACCATTTAGATCCCGTGATTTTAACAAATAATCTAAATATATTTGCTCTTCTTGATACTGTAGGTTTCTTTTCTTTCTTTTAGAGAATCACAATCCGTTGAAGTTTTACCTTAGGAGGAGCCTCTACTCTTTAACGAAACTTATTCAGTTAATCTCAATCCAACGGGTATTCTACGGTTTGAAGATTCTAAAGAATTTATATTAATTAGTGTATGTGTAGCATACTATAAATACAACATCAAAGAAAGTGCTAGTGAATCCTACAAAAGAAGATTGAATAACGTCTTACCACACAAAGTTACTCGAGTTAATACTCAATAATCATCTACGATTTCTCTATCACCAATAATTTCAAAACCTAAAATGGCACTAATTTTTCAAGCTCATCCACAACCCTAAAGAGTCCCTTCCAACTCAAGGGACTCTCCTCCAATAGGCCAAGAGATCCTAGTGCCTTCACATCAAGGCCATCCCAATGCTTTCTTGGTTGATGTAGGTATGAAATATGAAGCTTTAGTGGCCTTAGTGGCCCAAGCAAACTACTTTGTTAAGAGACACTCACTTAAAAGGAAGTATTATTGAAGATAACTTATTTTCAAGCTTGTATTGTCTTTGCTATTGTGGATATAAGCCCTGTTCTCAACCACTTTATTCTAGGTGTTCATCTTTTTCTTGCTTTCTTACACGAGTAATTTTTTAATTGAGTGCGGGCTTCCTCATGTTGAGTGGTGTTCATATAACGTGTAAATCACTGAAAGACATTATTGATTGATAGGCAGCTCTATGTCTGAGTGCCTTGTCTGTGTCAACCTTAAAGAATGAAAAAATCAATATTGCAACGATCTAAATAAGAAGGTGATCAACTAGAAATGGAACACGAGGAGTGTTGTCCTTAATCAACTTTGTCATGATTCCACTGAAGAAGATAGAGACTCGAGAGTCTAGAGTGTATTAGCCAAGAGAAGTGTCAATATTATGTTGAGACAAGTGTTCCCAAACTGATAAGAAGACGTTGGGAAGATAAAGTATGATCTAAGAGGCGACAACTCAATTTTAAGGCCAAATGGAGACAAAACCCAAATACCAGGAACCAAAGTAATAGGTAACGATCCTATTTTGCTACTACAATAGAGTCGCTACCATATGCATGACGTGACCTTTTTTATGCAGAAAACATTAATTTTAAATAGTTCATGATGCCATGGACTTACCCATTAAAAATAAAAACCTTAAATCAATCCAATACATATAAAAACGAGAATAAACCATGTATCCAAAAACTAGAAAATAAACCAGAGAAAACAATAAAATAGAGAAAACAATAAAACAATGTCTTGATCTAACCCAAGGGCGACCAGATAAATAAAAAGCAACTACTCTTACACAAGTTTCATGGTCGTCAACGTGACCCTCTCCGTACAATGGTGCATTACCTTTAACTGAAATATAAGAATAGCACAAGGTTTGAGTAATTTAAGAAATACGAGTAAGTGACCCCAGTATTGAGGTCAGGAATGCAATCACATGCAACATAGAGGGACCTATCATTGAAAACATCATTTCATTCTCTTAGGCGGCTTTCTAGTTCGAGCTAAGTTAGATGTGTAGTATTTCTCTACATAAGATCCACACGTGTGAGCGTGGGCCTACGAGACAGGTTCGCACACCCTCTAGGCCTACTGGTCGAGCTAGAACTCGCTGACGAGCTCTTGCTAGACACTTGGAGGGAATAACGACCATCATAGCATCATAGTAAACATGATGGTCATTTCAATCTCATTGTCTACGCATCCATAATCATCATAATGAGGAAGTATAATGATGCACGTGAACATACAATTATGCATGAGATCCTCATACTTTCCATCGTGTTGTAATAAATAATGAATTCAACCTTCATTCTTTCATCACATATTAAACTCAATAATTATGTGTACATAATTCTTATACATCATCTCATAGATAAAATAGCTTCCAAGTCACGATAGAGAAAGGTTGTGCATCATAGATTTCCTTATTTCAAAATAAATCATGACATGTCATAGCATATGGCTTAACATAACATATCATAATACATCATGACATCTCGTAAAATAACATAGTTTATCGTAACATAACATGACAATTTATTTATACCATAATATTATTTGGTATATCATATAACATAACATAATCTCACATATCAAAGCATATCACACATATGACACGTGTAGAGCCCCTCATCATACCTAAAACAAATTTTCCAACTAAGTCAATAGTAGAGTCACTTACTTGTTGTTCTAGCCCAAAACTACTATAACCTTCTGATTTTGATGTTATCTTAATATTGCTCTCTGAAATTTAATTCTATCTAAAAAGTCGCACTATAGAAATTTAATTCCCAATCGTTATAACTTAAATCGAATTAACTACCCAGACTATTTTCTAATATTGTAACGATAATTTTATATGTGTAAATCGATGTATTTATTTCTCAATGAATTCTTTAATCTAGAATCTCAAAGTAAGGTCATGTCAAATGATGGAATTCTAGCCTTTTTTTTTTTTTTTTTTTTGTTAGCTCTTGGATCTAAAATTCTTTAAGCATATAGAAAGCATCTTTAGCTCAAATTATTGTAAACCTCCAATTCATTAGCATTGTAAGCCAAAACACATATCCATCTTCTTTGCCAATTTTAAAAGATATACAGCAAGAAGAAACCCAAAACACATGTTTTTGAATTAGGGTTCATAGCTTCTAACCTAAAAACTTCAAACTTACGAAACTCTTCAACAAGATTGAAAAGATAAAGCAAGCGGTATGTAAGAGTGGTGGGGGTAATGACGATGGCGGTGGTGCTGGTGGTTTTGTTTGTCGTTGTTTTGGTCGGATTCTTTCTCGATCTGCCACCGAATTTGGAGAAAGTCGTCGACCGAGCATGGAAGTCGAAGAGGGCCATTGGCATGGTAGCCATAGACTTCTTGAGCTTTGTCCAAGAGGTTCTTGAAAAGAGGGTGATGTAAGTAGGATATCGGAACCACGAACCGTTCTATTCTTCCATCTTCCTCTTGCAACCCTACTTCCACAGCTAACCATCCTTTCTTTACCTTCATTTTCTTCTTCTCAGGCATCTTTTGTTTTGCTTTGCTTTGTTTGTGCTTCCCATAGATTCATTGTTCTAAAGAACATATATATAAGAGAGTGGTGGGTGTAATGGAATTTCGTTTTCTTTAAGGCTGTCACATAGAATCATGTGTTGATTGCCTTTTGACTTGTCCATTTTCAGTTCTTTCATTATTTATTTTGTTGAACTCGAATGAGAGAAAGCTTGTGCTACTCCACTTCTCTCTATTATTATTCCAATGATGAAGGGTGTGGCGTTTTTTCATTGGTTTACTTCTATTTTGTGGAACTATATGCTTTTGGACCCACCAAATAAAATAATATCATTCTTAGATGTATCAAAGTTTGAATAAAAGAAATATATAATACCATCAAATTATAAATATTTTAAAAAAAAATTAGCCATTGATAAAATGTTACATTAAAAAGTAGTTCCTATTTGTTGGTGGTTAACAAAGTATTGAAAAATCTTTTAATTTTTATGATCCGGTTTTAAGAAATTATTAAGTATATGAAAATCTAACATAGTTTTATTTATAACGTTTCATGTTTAAGTTTCGAAATCTGAATTCAGCACCTCATGCCCAGATATTCTTTTGCAACCTTACTTTTCGCTTCTGAAAGCAAAGACTATCCCTACAAACCTATTATTCTAATCTGATGAGGTATTATGCATACGTAACTCTTATGTCTACTATGACATGAATGATACCTATTATATGTTATGATTTTAAGCCTTAGGGACCTCATGCATTTATACATGTCATGTGCATCGTGTACTTCCCTGTTATGTTATGTTAGTACTCACGTATACTTTCGATATCTATGTTCGCCATGATATCATGCGAGTCTTTCCCTTCGTGATGTCTGGCTACGAATCAGCGCGTTTAGCCCAATGAGCTTGGTACAAGGGTACTTATACGAGTCTACCTAGTTGGTCCATGTTTGCGTGCTCGGGCTGTGTGGGGGAAGTACCACATATCCAACTCTGCCTGGACTAGAAAGAGCTCAAGATCATGCTATATTAGTTTTTAAAATGATAGATCTCATCATGTATGTGTGTGTTTGCATTACCTAACCCTAGTAGTGAGACTACTTACTGAGTATTTCTTAAAATACTCAAACTACGTGTTACCCTTATATTATAGGTAAAGGAAGTGTTCATGCACGAATGATCGTGAATGCTGAATGACCATGGAATCTAAGATATGATAATAGTATGCATTGTTTTCCTTTAGTAGTTTCTTAGGTGGCTTTCATTTTCATACTGAAAATTACGTTAGTGTTTTTCTTTTGACGTAGATGTTACTTTTATTTCTTATTTTTAAATTAAATGTATAAGTCCACGGCTTCATTTGAAAGGTTTTATTAAAATTAAATGTATAAGTCCACGGCTTCATTAAAATTAAATGTATAAGTCCACGGCTTCATTTGAAAGGTTTTATTAAAATTTCTACATATATTAATAAAGGCATTCATGCATGTAGTGACGTCTCTGATCTAGGTAAGAAAATTAGGGGCGTTATATCAGTTGTTTACTGACAAAAGGATGAAAATACACTTCGATCTGAGAATGTTTTCTACCATCTATAGCAGTCTCGGTTCTTTTGTCACCTTTTCTATTACTCTTTCACGTAAGGTGCGAGACCTCGAGTTGGAGGTGGTTTGATTAGCTACGTAATTGTAACTTCAATTGACAATTCCCTTGTACTTTGTTGATTCCACTATGTAAAAAGTTGGTATTTCTAACACGAAAATCCAACAATAGCGAAAGAAATCATCCTAATGAACATCAACAATATTTTAAATTTATTCTTTGTTCAAACAAATTAAAATTGGGTTATGTCATTTCAACAACCAATAAGAGATTAGCTTTTGATCTTCATCCATTGGGTGATAATGTTTTATTCAAAGGGAAAATGATTTAGATGTATATGATTGCTTGTAGGGCTACAAATTGAGAGGCTAAGATTGCACGAAGAGGTAGGATTAGGATTCTTATATTGATTTGCAAGCACTCTTAGTGGTTGGTGGTGTGAGCATGATGATGACTCAATTCCTATTTGATTTTTGTTGTCCCAAACCAAAGGAATTGTCATGTTTGCTTTTAAGTGCAAGAAAAAGCTATTTGGTCAAATCAATCACCAAGTTAGGCCGAGTTAGACATTTGAGATAAACTTTAGTAGATATTGTCTGTTTTGGCTCGTTACGCATGACCGTCAATCTCACGATTTTGAAACGCGTCTGGTAGGGACAGATTTCCACACTATTATAAACATTGCTTCATTCTTTTCTCCAACCGATGTGAGATCTCACAATCTACCCCTTGGGACTAGGGTCCTCGTTGGCACACTTCTTAGTGATTAGCTCTGATACCAATTGTAACAATCCAAACCCACCGCTAGGAGATACATTTCGCTTTGCTCATTATGTATTGTCGTCAGCTTCACAGTTTTAAAACGCGTCTACTAGAGTGAGGTTTCCACACCCTTATAAGGAATGTTTCGTTCCCCTCTCCAAACGATGTGAGATCTTATAATCCACCTCTCATGGGGATCCAACGTCCTCATTGACACACCACACCACCCAATGTGTGGCTCTGGTACCATTTGTAACAGCCCAAGCCCACTATATTTTCTACTTTGACTCGTTACTTATCATCATCAACCTCATATTTTAAAACACGCCTAGTAGGGAGAGGTTTTACACCCTTATACAAAATATTTCGTTCTGCTCTTCAACCGACGTGGGATCTCACAATTTTAATCTTAATAAGTTGAAGTATAACAACTCGTCTTTTAAAAAGATAATGAAATAGTGGTCGTGATTGGGTAAAAAAACTTTACACGGAAGGCAAACCATTGTTTAAAAAAATATTAATATTTAGTTTTGATGATCAACTCAAAATATTGTCATAGTTAATGGTTTTAGATTCTATTCAAAAAATTAAAAACTATCCATGTAGTTTAGGAAAGATCAACCTTCAAAACATTCATAAAACTATTCATATGAAAGACAAATGAAAAAGGTGGGAACATAGACTACTCGATGTAGCGGAATGCCACAACCAAAATGTTCTGATACCTAATTGTTTTAACGAAAGTGGAAGCAAAATCGATCGCGCTCACACAAACATATATTAAACAAAGAGACACAAAAATTTATGTAGCTCAGAGAGAAAAAAATTCTCTACATCTACAGGTACAGGTGGTATCCAATCACTATAACAAAAGTATTTACAAATGTATCTCTCACACTCTCACACTATAAAATCTCTCCACAAAAGTTCCTCCCAATTACCTGTTTAGGCAAATACAAAATAACAATGACTTCACTTGACTCCACACCTCAAAATAATGCTAGAGAAGTCTTTATTTAGTTAAAGAAATACTAATTCTCATAAATGATAATATTAATCAAAATGGTTATCAACTAAAGAGGACATAATGTTATCAAAATGGTTATAACTAAATAAAATTTAATAACCAAAATAAATGAAATTATGATCATTCATCTTCATGACAATTTACAATATTCCGTTCACTTAACGTGCGCTAGAGTATAGTAAAAAAGAGTAAAAAATCATATTCAAGCCAGCGACCAACACATTCCAACGATTGCAACTAAGGTATTCAATTATGGAAGAGGCATTTCAAAGCCATTTACTAGGCTTTCACATTCTCGATCCTTTATATAACTTTTATGATTAAAAATTGATTTTTTTCCCACATTTTTTTCAATAGGATAGGGATACCATATGGTGGGTACATTTACTTTAGTCCCACAACCGTACCTGCAGGCTGCGTCGTTTTGCACATTTGATAATGTGGCTTATATCTACAACAACATGCCACAAAGATATGTACGGCCACCGCCCACCATGCCACTAAATCAAGGGCCAATATCGCCCCGCCGGCGCCGACCCACTATTTCTACCATCTTATCTCCTCTTTTTGCCTCCATTCCTTTTCTATATTAATAATGGGCTAAAATATGATAATGATATTCATTTGAATGTTATTCACTTACCCATCATGTACTTAAGTTTGAATTGGAATCATAAATCTATTGATCTACTACTAAATGTAGTAGTAAAATTATTGAAAACATTCATAAACGTACATAATCAATGAAAAGTAATAATAGCGTAGTTGAAAACTGGGAAAATATCGCCTCCCATCAAAGTTTCGAAATAAAATGTTCTTGTTCTACTCCAACATTGAGTTTACAACTTAAACGTGGAATCAAATCTGGGTTCTCTAGCCTCCTGAGCTGACATCGTCATCAGTATATTGGACCTTTTTCTTTATTTGAAGTGACTACACTGTTAGGGTTGAAAAATGCAATCGCATGGAATATGATTCATGGTGAGATTTATTTTTTGTGACTAATCATTGGATTTTACTCTTTTTTTTTTTTTTTTTTTTCTTTTTGCTAGTTAGGGTTAGATTCATGGTACTTCTATGCATATGGTTAATGCACCATGAACCCACTAGGGGGCTCGTATACGTGTCCCTAAGCCTGACTATGAGCTAGCGTCTACTCAAGCTACTGGAAACCAAAGGAAAGAAAAGTGTGTGTGTCATATCATGGTGTATCCATCCATATAAAAAAGTATTGGAGAAGTATCTCATGCTCGTGACAACCACTACATGCATGACATGACTATTATGAGCGGAAGAATTGTTAAAGCATTTCAAAAAGATGTCATGGACTTATACGTTCATTTAAACTAACATTACTAACAATATAGCAACAAATGATTAACATGATTTCAAAAGCAAAGCATACAACCCTTAACTACCTGCAGACTACTCAAGTAAAATAAGGAATGCTACTATCCTAACTTCGCTATCATAGTGGTCGCAACAACGTTATCATTCATGCGTAGGGGTCATGCTAATCTTCTATGTATCTTCCATGTAATTTGTAATTGGACTGATATGGTTCACTTCGATTCAATATCTAGCACTTTTTAAATATGTTTTGCTTCACGTTTGATTTTAATTTTAAGTATGATTTTAGGGCTTTGATTGTTGCTTTCATAAATTATAAAGGAAAGAAACATGATATTTCCACATTCTGAAGTTTCTTTTAAGGTAAGTAGTTAATTGAAGAAGTTTATAAGCCATAATCTATCAGATTATGAAAGAGAATGAAATGCTATACCATGACACATGAATTACTATGTATGGTATTAAATCCTAGTCTATATGTTGTTTATGCATGAACAAAAGCATGACACAAGAAACTTAGTTGGCTTTACATTGTTCTAGCTTGTACATCTAGACCAATTAAGTTTAAGAAATATGAATTTTATGTTTCATAAGTATGTAGTTCAGGGCTAGTAAGTGTTGAGTAACAAAAGCTCATTGTAACAACTCTAAATTTTCTACTTAACCTAGGGTCGCTATTGTATACATATCATGAGCATAGATCACTAATGAAATTCACAAATTGTGAGATCCCCACATTGATTGGAGAGGGGAATGAAGCATTCTTTATAAGGGTGTGGAAACCTCCCCTAGTTGATGCATTTTAAAAACCTTGAGGAGAAGCTCGAAAGGGAAAGCCTAAAGAGCACAATATCTGCTAGCGGTGAGCTTGGGCTGTTACAAATGGTATTAGAGCTAGATACTGAATGGTGTGCCAGCGAGGACACTGAGTTTCGAAAGGGGTGGACATCAAGCGGTGTGCCAACGAGGGCGCTGAGCCCCAATAGGGGGTGGATTGTGAGATCCCACATCGATTAGAGAGATGAACGAGTGCCAACAAGAACGCTGGCCCCGAAGGCGGGTGAATTGTGAGATCTCACATCGATTGGAGAGAGGGAAAGCCCGAAAGTGAAAGCCTAAAATCGTATTCTTGGGGTTAAGAAATGCAAACACATGCAACATGAATGAGACCTATCATTTAAAATCGTATTCTCTTGAGGGGTCTCCCAATCTAGGCAAGTTCGATGTGCAATGTTTCTCTACACACGACCCACACGTACGAGCATGGGCCCACCTAGCGAGCTCGCATACCCCCTCTGCCTGCTGATTGAGCTAGCTTCTCTAGGTTGTTGTCAGACACCTGAACGAAATAACAACAGTTGTAGCATCATGATAAACATGATGAACATTTCAAGTCTCATAGTATACGCGTGCGTACTCATCATAAAGGGGGGAGTATTCCAATGCACGTGAACATGCAATTATGCATGAGGTCCCGATATTTTCTATGGTAATAAATCATGCAAGACAAACTCCATTATTTCCTTACAAATTACACTCGATAATATGCATTCATAAACTTTCATAAATCATTTCATTTGTAGCATAACTTTTAAATCATAATTTAGGGGTTGTGCATCGTAAAAAATTCGTCATTTCAATACATATCGTAGCATGTCATAATGTGTCATGGCCAAGCATATTCATATCGTAGTACATTATGGCATCTCATAATATAACATAATTTGGCATTTCATTTATAACACAATGTTATTTGGCATATCTTGGCATATCGCAAAACAACACATATCACACATACGACATGTATAGGGCCATTGGACATGTGTCATCATACATAAAAAAATTCTTTTGTGACGACCCTAAATTTTCTACTTAACCTAATTTTGCTACTGTATACATATCATGCATATTTAATGCAGAAATACTTTATTGATAACTTTATAATAAAACCTAACCTTGTTCTTACGTGTTGTGGCTTTTAAAATAAAACAATGCATATTGAAATAACAGGAGATAACCTAAAGCAAAAATGTGTTATACTAACTAATATGCTACTAAATGAAAATACAACTAACCTATACTAACCTATAGTCTAATAATTAAAATTACAAAATTTCTATAAGTATGTGCCACGATTTCTTAGTTGCAATGTCACTGTTAGTCGAATAGGTGAGTCTTGCCTTTACTTGAAAAGTAAGAGTAGCACATAACTTAAGTATTTTAAGAAATATTCATTAAGAGACCCCCTATCGAGGTTAAATGACACATATACAATTTCATGAATGAGACCTATCATAACAATCTATTTTCCTACCACTCCTATCCTAAATGCGCAATTAGATGTGTACTTAATTTCCCTACACACGGTTCACATGTACAAGTATAGACCCACTAGTCAATTCGCACACCTCCTCGATACCTTTCTGGTCAGGCGAGCATTCTCAAGTAGCTGTTGATGTTGGACAACCATTAGAAATAGCAACCGTCACAACAACGTTATGGTAAAAAAAATGATCGTTTCTTTGCCTCGTAGCCAACACGTTTGTACTATCGTGAAGGAGAAAGGGTATCGCCCGATGCATGAGAACACAATAATGCATGAAGTCCCGACATTTTTCTATTTTCATTATCATATAATACAACCCGCTATCATGTTACTTCATATCATATCATTTTGTTATATCATTATCACATCATTGATCATATCATTTATCATATCTTCCATGCGTGTGTCGGGGTTGTATTTCATGCTAGTTCATCGTTTTGCATGTCAATCATATCATATCATTCATGTCACACAATATCATATCATAACGTTTTTATGCTTTTAGACATAATAATCCACATCATGCACATATCATATCATATCGTAACAGTCATATAACATATCCCGAGCATGTCTTCAACTTATTATATCCTAACATATCATATCATAATCATATCAATTCATCAAATACAACAAAACATGCACATAATATTTCAAAACAATTTGCATATACCGGCATATGGCACGTACGGAGCCACAAGCACGTGTCATCATACAATACACAATTATAACCAAACGATGGTAGGGTCACTTACTTGGTTGGCCTTAGTCGACGTTTTTCTTAATTCGAGTACGTAGGCTCTCCTTCCTCGAAATTGCTCCAAATTATCGTTGGTTGTCATTTTCTATTAGAATATCCATCTCATTTCATTAGTAATCTAATAATTCTGAACTCAATTGGACTTAAATGGAGAAATTGAACCTCATATTAACCTTATTTGCCTTAAACGAGGTCAAATTCAGCTTCGAGGTGGTCAGAACAATTAAAATTGGTTATTTTCTCTTTATCGAGTCGAAGGAGTGAGTTTTGAGCTGCGGATCTGAGCTAAACATTTAAGCGAGATCCAGGTCCGTCAGATCTTAATGTCTAGTAATTTCTCTCTCTTCTGGAATGGCACTCTCATGACCATTTCTCATGGCCTTTCCTTCTATATGTCTCGGTTGACCCTTTTTCTTTTGGAGTCTTAGTCATTGTGGGACTTTCATTCAACACCTCCCTCGAACAAAGTACGCTTCCCATTAATGAGGCTTACAATACTTTTGTTCAACATTTGAGGATTCTATTGACATGGCTAAGTTTAAGGTATGGGTTTGATACCATGTTAGATGAACACGACTTGGTATGATATAGTCCACTTTGAGCATAAGCTCTCATGTCTTTGCTTTGGTTTCGCCAGGAGGCCTCACACTACTGGAGATAGTATTCGATTATAAACATCTTTCCCTAAATTAGCCCAAACTTTCATCCAACCGTTACATCTTCCCACCATCTAATAGTAGAACCACTTACCTGTTGACCTATGCCATGGTTACTAATTATTCTTTGTACTCACCTAAATTTTCTCCTCAAGTTCTCATTCAACCTCTCATTCATCATCTCAATGATATCAATTAAAACAAAATGACAATAAAGATCATTCATCTTGTAGTCCAATTATTGAGCTTAAAGAAATATTTCGACATATATACTCTATCTTTTTTTTCTTTTCTTTTCTTTTTCTTTTTCTTTTCCAAATCAATTGTTTTGTATTTAAAATTTTTTAAATTAAAAATAATGTAAAGTTCATAATTATTGATTATTCTAGAAAACTAAGTTCATAATTCATTTAAGTATTTAATAATTTTTAATCTTTCAATTGATTTGGTTGAAATATAAATATGTTTAATAAATATAATGTCTGCTGACATATTATTAGATACTAAAATTTCATAATATATTTGAGAATTACTCGTCATGTATTGTTATAATCTTATCTAGACAATTTAATACCTACCGTATCTTCTTTTTTTTTCATCGTATTTATCCTTACACATCTTTCCTTTTCTTTTATCTCTATGTTTAAGTGGTTTCCAAATTATTTTTGGTCAATTTTAATCGATTCTTAACATTTTTGTTTTAAATGGACGTCTATGGTGACTTGATTCTAAACTCAGAATATTTTTGGCATTTAATTTCGAAATCAAAGCTAAATAATTGCAACAAAATTAATATCACGATAAAGAAAAGAAAAATGAAGAAGTAAAATATGACTTATTATGAGACCTCTTCTGATATAAACCAAAAGACATCAATCATATCATATACTTCAATGAAGTTATGAAGAAAATATTGTTGAAATTATCAAAAGATATTCAATTCATGCCACATTGGAGAAGAATGAAGTTTCATGTTATAAATTTTGGGTGGCTTACAATTTAGAGTAATTTAGAGTTAAATATGAATGTTACAACTCTTGTAATGCTTTGATTTTGAGGCTATATAAAGCAGTATGTTGTATTTCTAAGTAGACTTGGAAAATGTAGTAAAAGAAGCATTTGTGCTTTTCTTTATCGAATGACTAAGTTTCTTTGCAATTCTATGTAGTTTAGGTTGCATGTAGAATCATTCAAGCTTGACATGATCGATCTTGCTTGTGGAGTGATTCAAATCTCAAACAATGTTCTTGCCTTGAGATATTCGGTCAACAAGGTAATCCAAATCTTACTCCCTTTGTAGTGATTTCCACATATCATCTTCGAATGACATCATTATTTCTGAGTAGAACTAGATTTGCGTAAATTTGAGGGTTTTTTTTTTTTTTTTTTTTTTTTTTTTTTTTTTTTTACAATGAGTGTGAGATCCCACATCGGTTGGAGAGAAGAACGAAACATTATTTATAAGGGTATGAAAACCTCTATGTAGCAGGCACATTTTAAAAACCCGAAAGAGAATCCAAGAAGAAAAAACCTAAATAGAACTAAATTTGCATTTTAAACCATATGTATCAATATTTTTATTGATATTTTTATACCATTGATACGTGGAGATTAACAATTTGATCCCAAATTAAGAGTACCCATCATAACCTAATGGCTATTTTTTGCGTAGAAATATTGTTAAATCAACTATTTTGATCGATATTTGGGTATAGCGTTTTTATGGTCAAATCATTTCTTAAACTTTCTCGATCGAGACCTAATTTGAAAGCGAGCGGTGAGGCTCTTGTCAAACTCTAAATTCCACAAACAAAAGAAAGGCTAAACCATTCACCAACATTTTTACTATTCTTTTAAACCACACAATTTCTCGTTAAACAAAGTTCTTCGTGTTTTCTCTTCTCTTCCCATTCTCATCAACATCAACATCAACATTTTCACCTCGTTCGTCCTCCCCCACCCGAAAAGCCATGAAGTTTACATAAAAAGACTCGATTGTCGTTCATTCGTATTCCAATCAAGAAACCCTGGTTCGTTTCTATTTGCATTACGATTACGTTCAATGATTTAAATACACCCAACCCATTGAACTTAAACTTCTAGAACGTCTCGAGGGACATTCGAGATTCGAACATTCAAACCCATTTCATGTTCGAGTTAGGTTAATAGAATCTTGGTTATATATATATATCATGATTTTATTTGAATTTGAGTTTGGTTCAAACTTCCATTATATTAGGTAAAAAAGCTTGAAGATTATGATCTTCTTATATTTATATTTCAAATCAAAAACATGTTGCCCATTAACAATCCCTTTTTATTCCTCGCCGGAATCTGATCGGAGATCGTGATTTCTTGCAGCCATTGTTTATCCGGTCAAATTCCGATCATAAATCCGACGGATCTGAGGTAATTGCATTGTAAATTCAATCAATATTCTGATTTTTTGTTTTTTTTTTTTTTTTTTTAATTTGATTTGACGATTTTCAGATGTTTAATAACTCATCAAAAGGGGAAATCGATTCACACGGCGGAGGAATGAACGTAAACGCATCAAATTTCGTAAAACACCCACCGGATTACCTGAGAAGAATCGATCAAATAGCAAAAACCGCCGCGAATTCCGGCAACCAGACGGCGACAGCAAACTCCGAGGGTTATTCAAAAACCCACTTCCGGTGCGACAGTTTGGAGGCGCCGGGAATGGTGATTAAGCCGCACACCGGCGGCGATGTGCGGTGGGACGCCATTAATATGGTGTCGAAAGGGGCGGCGTTGAATTTGAGCCATTTTCAGCTGTTGAAGAGGCTTGGTTATGGGGATATTGGGAGTGTTTATTTGGTGGAATTGAGAGGAACTGATACGTTCTTTGCTATGAAAGTGATGGATAAGGTGTCTTTGGCTAGCCGGAATAAGGTGTTGAGGGCGCAAACGGAGAGGGAGATTTTGGGGCTTTTGGATCATCCTTTTTTGCCCACACTTTATTCTTATTTTGAAACTGATAAGTTTTATTGTTTGGTTATGGAGTTTTGTAGCGGTGGGAATCTTCATTCTCTTCGTCAAAAGCAACCTTACAAGTATTTTACTGAAGAAGCTGCCAGGTTATTGTTCTCTTTGCCTCTCTCGCTTTTCGTTTCGGTTTTCTTCTCTCTACTTCTTCGTTCGCCTTTCGTTAAATCTAATTCTCTCTATGGCTTGGAACCGTCTTTTTTATTAACCTGGTCTTTCCAGTTAGTTGGGTTCGTGATTTCAGTAACTCGAACAACCTAAATAGGGTTCACAACCTAACCTTTCCTAACCCTCTTGTTTTTTTTTTTTTTTTTTTTTTTTTTTGGCCCGAGTAACCCGAATAGAGTTTGCAACCTAACCTTACATGACCCTGTTGTTTTTTGTGACCCGAGCAACATGAATAGAGTTTGCAACCTAATCTTACATAACCCTCTTGTTTTTTTTTTTTTTTTTGTGACCTGATCAACTTGAATAGCATTTGCAATCTAACCTTACATAACCCACTTGTTTTCTTTTGTAAATCGAATAGAGTTTGCAACCTAACCTTACTTAACCCTTTTATTTTCTGTGCCTCGAGCAATCCGAATAGAGTTTGCAACCTAACCTTACATGACCCTGTTGTTTTTTGTGACCCGAGCAACATGAATAGAGTTTGCAACCTAATCTTACATAACCCTCTTGTTTTTTTTTTTTTTGTGACCTGATCAACTTGAATAGCATTTGCAACCTAACCTTACATAACCCACTTGTTTTCTTTTGTAAATCGAATAGAGTTTGCAACCTAACCTTACTTAACCCTTTTATTTTCTGTGCCTCGAGCAATCCGAATAGAGTTTGCAACCTAACCTTACATGACCCTGTTGTTTTTTGTGACCCGAGCAACATGAATAGAGTTTGCAACCTAATCTTACATAACCCTCTTGTTTTTTTTTTTTTTTTTTGTGACCTGATGAACTTGAATAGCATTTGCAACCTAACCTTACATAACCCACTTGTTTTCTTTTGTAAATCGAATAGAGTTTGCAACCTAACCTTACTTAACCCTTTTATTTTCTGTGCCTCGAGCAATCCGAATAGAGTTTGCAACCTAACCTTACATGACCCTGTTGTTTTTTGTGACCCGAGCAACATGAATAGAGTTTGCAACCTAATCTTACATAACCCTCTTGTTTTTTTTTTTTTTGTGACCTGATCAACTTGAATAGCATTTGCAATCTAACCTTACATAACCCACTTGTTTTCTTTTGTAAATCGAATAGAGTTTGCAACCTAACCTTACTTAACCCTTTTATTTTCTGTGCCTCGAGCAATCCGAATAGAGTTTGCAACCTAACCTTACATGACCCTGTTGTTTTTTGTGACCCGAGCAACATGAATAGAGTTTGCAACCTAATCTTACATAACCCTCTTGTTTTTTTTTTTTTTTGTGACCTGATCAACTTGAATAGCATTTGCAATCTAACCTTACATAACCCACTTGTTTTCTTTTGTAAATCGAATAGAGTTTGCAACCTAACCTTACTTAACCCTTTTATTTTCTGTGCCTCGAGCAATCCGAATAGAGTTTGCAACCTAACCTTACCTAACCCTGTTGTTTTTTGTGACCCAAGCAAACCGAATAGACTTCGCAATCTAACCTTACCTAACCCTCTTGTTTTTTGTGACGGGAGAAATCCGAATAGAGTTCGCAATCTAACATTACCTAACCCTTTTGTTTTATTGTGACTTGAGTAACCTGAATAGAGTTCACAACCTAACCTTACCTAACCATCTTATTTTTTTGTGACTCGAGCAACTCGAATAGAGTTCACAACCTAACCTTATATAACCCTCTCTTCTTCTTTTTTTGTGACAAGCAACCTGAATAGAGTTCACATCCTAACGTTCCCTAACCCTCTTATTTTTTGTGACTTGAGCAACCCGAATAGAGTTTAAAACCTAACCCTCTCGTTTCTTCTGACCTGAGCAACCCGAATAGAGTTCACAACCTAACCTTATCTAACCCCCTTGTTTTTTGTGACCCGAGCAACCCGAATAGAGCTCACAACCTAACCTTACTTAACCCTCTTGTTTTTTGTAACCCGAGCAACTCGAATAGAGTTCACAACCTAACCTTACCTTACCTAACCCTCTTGTTTTTTTGTGTTTGGTTGATTTGAGTTTCTTTTTTTTTTTTTTTAATTATTTTTACAAATTACATTAATAACTAAAATTTCATAAAATTCAAATATCAAACATTCACAAGTCACAACATATTACTAACATAGGTTACAAACATCAAATGTTATTAATTTTCATAATAGTCTTTAAATTTGGATAGTGTAGGGTTGAAACCCGGTAAAAATGTCAGCCCACAAACATATTTGAATTTTTGGATTTCTAAGATTTCAACCCAACCTAAACCGGAAAAAAGAAAATCTAACCTAAACTAACGTTTATGGTTTGAGTTAGATAGTTTGGATTAGTTGGATTCTCGTTGTTTACCTTCACATAGAATAATAATAATAAATAATAAACTAAATATATATATATAATAATACAACAAGACTAGGGTTTTGATTATTTTATTTATCATTTATTCTCCTCCCCACTCTTGAAAATTAAACTGCAATTTCTCGAGTTGAGTTGCATTCGTTATTTAATAAGAATTGTTTGGGTTGAATGTCTTTACCTGATCCATGAATACCCTAGTAAACACTTAATTTGATCCACGAATGCTCTAATGAACACTTAACTTGATCCACGAACACCCTAATGAACATTTAACCTAATCCACGAACACCCTAATAAACACTTAACCTCCCTAATGAACACTTAACCTAATCCTCGAACACCTTAATGAACCCTTAACTTGATCCTCGAACACCCCATAACGAACACGATTTCAAGCTATATAAGAATATTAGTGTTAAGATTGTTTTTTTATATTTCTTTGCATTAACATGTCCCATAATCAGTTGAATTTGCTGTGTGTATGTGTTTTTGAATATGATATCCACAGGTTCTATGCATCAGAGGTTCTATTAGCATTGGAATACCTTCACATGTTAGGCATAGTCTACAGAGATTTGAAACCCGAAAACCTCCTAATCCGAGACGAAGGCCACATCATGCTCTCCGATTTCGACCTCTCCCTCCGCTGCTCCGTCAGCCCGACCCTCGTCAAATCCTCCTCCGTCAACGTCAACGGCAGCTCCAACACCGGCAGCAACGGCAGCAATGGCGGAGGCAGCGGTGGCATTCTCGACGACGAATCCGCTGTCCATGGCTGCATGCAACCTTCCAATTTCCTCCCACGCATTCTCCCTTCCAAGAAGAATCGAAAGTCGAAATCCGACTTCGGCCTCTTCGTCGGCGGCTCCCTCCCCGAACTCATGGCCGAACCAACCAACGTTCGGTCCATGTCCTTCGTCGGTACACACGAGTATCTCGCACCGGAGATCATACAAGGGGAAGGTCACGGCAGCGCCGTCGACTGGTGGACCTTTGGGATCTTCCTCTACGAGCTTCTTCATGGGACCACACCCTTCAAAGGGTCTGGAAATAGGGCCACGCTTTTCAACGTGGTGGAGCAGCCGCTTAGGTTCCCGGAGGCGCCGCAGGCCAGCCTAGCCGCTAGGGATCTCATCAGAGGGCTTCTGGTCAAGGAGCCGCAAAAGAGGATCGCTTATAGAAGAGGCGCCACTGAGATCAAGCAGCATCCCTTCTTTGATGGAGTGAATTGGGCGTTGGTGAGAAGCGCAATGCCGCCGCACGTGCCGGAGCCGGTGGATTTCAGCCAGTTTGCCAGAAAGAAGGGCGGCGGCGGAGTGCAGGAAGAGAAGAAGCCGGTGGCTGCTGGGAATTCTTCGCCGTCTACTGGTGGCGATCCCAATTATGTGGATTTTGAGTACTTCTAATTAATTTTTCCCTATTTTTTTCAGAATTGAAGAGAGGTTTGGTTGTGTATGATTCCCTCTAATCCATTCTTTGTGTAATTATTTTCATCAATTATATATATTAAAACATACCATTCGTCAAATTTCACGAGCGTTTAACGTTATGTCTTGATATGATCTCGTGGGGAAATATAGGTTAAAGTGAACGATAAGGAGCACCTCGAATCAGCTTTAGGATTATTGAGTGACTTCCGCTCATGCCAACCAAGTAAGTGACTCTAGTTTGGTTGGAAGAGTTGTCTTATGTATGATAACGTGTGCCCCATGACCTCTGCATGTGTCATATGCTTGAATGTTATGTTATGTTATGCTATGCTATGTGATGTTATGTATGCTATTTTTTGTGATACTAGGCTACGATAAGTTATGCTCGATAATGATATGTTACGCTATGTACTGAGATGTTATGTTATGTCATGTTACACCACAACAGGCTATGTTATACTATGATAAGTTGTGTTATGATATGATCATGTCGTTATGTACAAAAGTGATATGATAATTGGACGCTATGATGCGTAAACCTCCATAGAAAATGTCATGGAAGCTAAGCTAGGTAATGTCATGACTATAAGATATGGGGATCTCATGCATTTTTTTGTGACACGTGCATTGGGATACTTCCCAACTATGTTGTATACGGATGCGTACAATATGATATAGGATTTATGACATATGTTTCCCATGATGTATTGACGGCTCTTTCCCTCTGTGGTGTTCGGTAAAGAGCCCATTAACGAGTGTTGGTCCGACAAGCCAGACATAAGGGGTGTGCGAGCCTGCCTAGTGGACTCATACTCGCACACGTGGGTCATGTGTAAGAAGTACTACACATCGGTTAGTATAGGACATTGTTTTATTTACTAGTTTTCATTCATTGCTCTAATTTTCGTTTTTTAAATATTGTCAGCTTGATTTAAGAATTTTATTTTTAACTCATGGCATCGTTTATAAACTATTTAAAATGAATATTTTTGCATAAAAAGAGCACGTTATGCATATAGTAGCGGCTCTATTTCAATAAAAAGTAAGATCGGATCATCGTTACCTTGTGAAAAAACCAAAGGTGAGCTAGACCAACTAAGAAAGAGATGTCGTGATCGCAATTTCATGCCAATTGTACTAAAATAGAATATACGAAAAAGTTTTGGTTAAATCAACCTATTTTTTCAAGGCTTCGAATCACGAACCGCTATGTGAACTTAAAGGTGACGTAAAGTACATGAAAACTCCTACAATCAGTTTTTTCTTACATTTTTTTTATATAATTTACTCTTTTTTTTTGTAGTAGGGTGTCACAATCGTACTCTTTTGATACTGGGATAATGATTATGCAACAATGGTTCTAACCGACATATGGAAATTGAATTTTGCGAACAACCTTGCCCTAAGGTCAAGCATTGGGTCAAGTTTGGAAAAAATGTTTTAAAAAACATGAGCGAGGAAATGCGTTAAAAAATATTTGAAAAAAAAAATCAATATTCCAAGCTATAAGTGAATAAGCAACCATCGTAGTTTTGATAGCATATAATACAAATAGGAAGAATTGACAACTAGCCACATCCTTTATATCCTCTATAGTACATTTTAGACCTAACTATACAAGAAACCAAGTCAAAGGGTTTGAAACGTGGATTCAGTTATAGACATTTTAGACCTAACTATACAAGAAACCAAGTCAAAGGGTTTGAAACGTGGATTCAGTTATAGACAACACATCCTGAACAAGCATGATCGAGTCATCTGTCACGCAGCCACAGACCATACGGCTTATACAAACATGACCATGACATAGGGCACTCAAGTCGAGCCCTTGCAACCAGGACCTCTCCTTGAGTGTATTTTTTTCTTACATTTATAAGGGTGTTCTCTAAGCTACTCCTAACCCACATTCCCAAAGATTGAGCTCCACAATTTGTAGGCAAGGATTGAAATCCACACCGAAGAAGAATGAAGTTTGATTTTTTAAATTTTGGGTGGATTTTAAGATTTTTTATTTACTTTACGTTACAATTACTTATTTACTTTACGTTACCATTACATAATGGTTAATTATAGTCCTTAAGTATGAAATGCCTTTAATAGTTTCATTTTGAGGTATACAGTCATGTATGTTGTATTTGTAAGTAGACTTGAAAAATATAATAAAAGAAGTCTTTGTGCTTTTCTCTAGTCAATGGCTAAGTTTCTTTGTAATTCTATGTAGTTTAGGTTGCATGTAGAATCATTTAAGTTCGACATGATCAATTTTGCTTGTGGAGTGATTCGAATCTCAATCAAATGTTCTTGCATTGAGATATTTGATCAACAAGAATCATTCAAGCTAGACATCATCGATCTTGCTTGTAGAGTGATTCAAATCTCAAACAATGTTCTTGTCTTGAAATATTCGATCAACAAAGTAATCTGAATCTTACTTCCCTTGCAGTGATTCCTTTATCATATCACAATCCCTCCCACGGGAGAGAAAATACAAAAGAAAAGACCCAAAAAAGAGAGCAATGTAGTAATAGTAATCCTAATACTTCCTCTTGTTGATCAACTACTTTACTACCAACAAAAGCATACCCTCCCATAGATCGTATGATCTAATATACTCGGCCAGTCGCAGCATGTCGACTTCGCTACTTCCTCCATGGTTGCATCATGGCTACAAACAGCCCCTGGGTTAACTAACAATCCCGAGTTCATTCACTCGCTTATAAATATATAAAATCAAGCAGCATCTTCAATCAAAGACAAGCAAATGACGTGCCATATAGAAGCTTTGAACTGAAGAAAGCAGCCATAGAAAGAACTCTCATATATGAACTGCTGGTAAACAAAGCCAGTTCCAAATTTCAAGCCAACATCAGAGTCAATAACATCGATAAAATGAATACAAGAACCAATTTGTTTTGAATATATTGCCTCTGTACAATCAACTCAGGTGCCAGTTAACAAAACTATAATTATAGAATGACAAAGTGTTAGTACCAATATAAAATAGCCAAAAAAACATCGAACTTATTCCATATATCAATTGGATATAATAAACCATCGTGAATATAAGACCCTCCAATTAAATCCATATGGTAATGTTGGTCATTGCTACAGCTACCTACCCTTTTCAGCAATGTCAAATCCTATATGGGTTCACGTGAGATTCCGCGTTGGTTGGAGAGGAGAACGAAACATTTCTTATAAGGGTGTTGAAACCTCTCCCTAGTATACAACACTAAGAGGAAGCCCAGAAGGGAAAGCCTAAAGAGGACAATATCTCGCAGTGGGTTTAGACTGTTACAAATGGTATCAGATCCAGACACCAGGCGGTGTGCCAACGAGGACACTGGGCCCCCAGAGGGGTGGATTGTAAGATCCCACCTTGGTTGAAGAGGGGAACAAACCATTCCTTATAAGGGTGTGAAAACCTCTCCCTAGTAGACGTATTTTAAAACCTTGAGGGAAAGCCCGAAAGGGAAAGCCCAAAAAGAACAATAGCTGCTAGCGGTGGATCTGGGCCGTTACAGAACTTATCACAAGTCAGTACATGAGATTCCTATGACATGGTAAGTGTTATTGATTTATCGCTACTCAGTAGGCCTTTGAATAGATTTCATTAAATATTCAATAAATGATTTTAAAATCATCCAGCAACAAACCCTTATACCTTATAGAACTGCCTGCAAACAAGAACTTTTTCCTGTCTGCAGCCTAAATAAAACACATCCTAGAGTATGATATAAAAGGAACCTAGGCAATACATAAAGCCTGCACGAACCATAAACTATTTTTGACAACGAACTTCGACTTTCATAAGAGATAAGAGTGCACGCATAAATAAAAAGCATGCCCTATGTCACGGTCATGCTCATCCAGGGCGTGTTGTCTGTGGTTGCATGCCCATGCCATGCTGAACCCTTTATTTAATTTCATGTTGTATTATCTTACTATTTTATTTTCCGTTTGTACGACTACTCGGCGAAATCATGTCTAGGCCTATCAAACCTAAATCGCCCCAAAATGTACTATAGGAGGGTGTGACTATTGTCAACTCCTCTCCATGATTTTTGTATGATCATTTGGCAAAATCACGTCTAGGCCTGCCAGACATGAATCGCCTCAAACTGTACTACAGGGGATGCGACTAGTTGTCAAGTTCTCCCTACCCGAAAAGTTATATGCTATTTAAGTTGTTGTGTTGTCTTGTGTTTGTATGTCATATAACATTGCTTTCGATCTCTCTCAATCTTGCTTTCAAACTCTCTCTCAAAATCTCTTTGTCCCCATTTTCTAAAACCTTCTTCTCAAATTGGGGCCAGGGGCTTAAGCATACGTTGCCCGGCCATAGGCGACACGAATACAAATTGGCTTGACTCACTTGGTGTTGGAAAGTGAGTGTTGCACAATCGCAAACACCGCTGTCAATAAAAAAGTGCAATTGTGACACCCTGCTATAAGCATATCAACAAAAAAAAATCCACTACCCTTAAGCTCCCTATCATCTAAAAGTGCTAAAGTAAAAGAGCCTAGAGCATAGCATTAAACTGTATAAAAAAGTCCATACCTCTGAACACTGCCTAAGAACTTTTTTTCATTCTCTATAACTAGGTATCGTAGGCTCGTTCCACGTTAGGCTCATGATCCACCTTTGGGAGCCTTGTCCAACTCAAGACCATCTCGAAAAGACAAGACAATGATTATCATAGCTAAATTTTATTCTTAGTATTATCCTCTGACTGATACTCATGTTCAGCCAAAATCTTCTCACGTTGGCTCCACCAAAGCTCCATAGAGGTTCATATCATCTGTCAATATTAGAAACCGCATAAAAAAAATCCATGGCTATAGTACTAATGTGGACTTGTTAGCTCCTCAACCAATTTTTCACAAAAACACTAACATAATCCAAATCAAGACAGCAAAAACAACATTAAAGTGAACGGTAGACTCACGGCTAAACGTAACGAGCAAACAACATTTCTATTCATAAATGATAAAGATGGTCAAGCCCTTGTAAAGCATTTTACACAAGCTCAGATCAGCACATAAATGTAACAACAATCTCTGCAGAAAACTATAAACAAATGAACAACTGCATACCTAAAATTACATGCCAGACAGTTTCAATGGTTGATCCCTGTGGCTGCCATGAAAAAATTGTTAGGAGCAACCCGAATTTTGACTAACCTGAAAGGCCATATGATATACATCTGACATCCACTCTACACACGAGGCTGTAACTGGCTGTAAAATTCAGTGAAGTCAAGGCGGAATAGGAGAAACTTCAAATCAACATGCTGTTGCAAAGGCAGCTGAGAAATGAATCCCTCAAGTAATGAAGAATACTCTTTAGCTAATGCAGCTAGATCTTGTTCAACATTCCGAAGAAATTCACGAGCACGTTGCGTTAGAGCCTTCTTGCCATCAGCTAACCATGATGCTGTTTCTAAAGATTTTTCTGTTGAACGGATATTTGTACTCTTGCCTCTGGAGGGTAAAGATGATTCTATTGTTCTACATAACAACAAGAGACATACTAAATCCAAGAAGAAAGGAATAGCACACAGAGAAGCATTAAGATAAATAAATCAAAATATAATATTACCTGCATTGTAATTCATGTATTCCCTCGTACAACCTGTCCGCATTACTTCGAAATCGCAATATTAGATCAAACAAAACAAAAAGTGACTTGCAAAGTGGCTGAGATTGTTCTCCAAGAAGAGATTTCTCAAATATTGAATGAAGATACTTTTCATGAGCCACAAGTAAATCATCCAAATCCATTGCCGCTTCCATTTCGTTTGAGAAATCCGACCACGATACCTCCAAGACTTCAAACATTATGTAGTATTGCAAGTTCGAGACAAAATGATTCATCTCAACCCAAAGGACCTGACATCGCCTCAATGTTGAGAGTAATTGCAGCTTAACCCCATGGTGCAGCTTAGTCAATGAACAGGACGTGATGCAGTTTGGTTTCATCGTCTTCCAAGTACCTATAAGTGCATGCTCAACACGTCTAAGCTTCCAAAGGAAATTAAAGATCCTTAAATACTTCGACATGACAGACTCTGTAAATACAGTATCTAGTGGAACTCTTGCCTCATATTCCAAAGAGAATACATCCCAACCCCTATCTCCAGTTCCATGAGGCATCATCTTAACCTTTAATCTATCCAAGATGTCGGGATCGTCATACTGAGCATTAGAGGAGCGAATTGCAGTTTCGAGGAGACCAGATAACTTAAACAAGCTAATAGAATTAGCAGGTTCAGAAAGCTCAGGCCCAACAATATCCATCAAATATTGGACAAAATCTCCTTGTCCTAATAGTAAATAGCGCTTGATTGCTAGACAGTGGTCTTTGAACTTATACCGCTTGTGCATTACGTCCAACAAGTGTTTGTCTATTCTTTTTGCTGCTCCATCAACCAAAGATTCAAGGGCGTCGGTTTCACCGTATCCAAGACTTCCCCTTTTGGTTGTAGTCCCAGCCGCTACTGCTGCTTCTGTTGCAGCATCAGCCCATCCCATGTCCTCACAACAAACACGAAGGAAATTAATCGATTTCCCAGTCCTCAAAATACGTTGGGCTAGAGACTGCGAAATAAACGATGGAAGCATGCCAGAATGAAGCCTATAACCTTCCCTCCAGAGAGATTCAGCTTTCACTTGTTGACCAACAACAAAAAACTCAGAAAAAATGTCTTCCAGCTCCCCTTCTAATACCCAGCTCCTTACCATCTCAAAAAGTGGAGAGCATACACGCCGCAACAAACGCCTCATGAATTCAAGCACCAAGGGGTCACCATGCTGAGCATGTAAATGAATGGCCCCAGCCATTGCCCCACCCTTCAGGACCCGACACTTGTCCACCAATACAGCCATCAACCTCATTTTCACCATTGGCTCTGCGAACCAGACTGCCAATCTCCTTAGAGACAGATAGTTTCCTGAACTTGCTGCCTCCGAAACCAAAGGTATCGGATTCATCGACTGAGCTTCGACAACTGCCAACAGTTTATAGTATTCTGAAAGCTCATCCTGTAATGCAGCACAAAAGGCATGTCCAACAGTTCCAACATCTTCGGCTGGAAAACGTTCCATATTCTCTGAGATATAACCTTTAACCTTCCTAAACAGCCACCCAATTTCACAGAGCTTGCGAACCATTGTCCTAGTTGCCCTGGGAGCCTTAACGATATTGGATAAAACATACCCATCAGCATTGTTGTCAAATTTCACATACTTTCCATCAATTCCTTGACAAGCATACAACACATCCCTCACCAAAACCTCTTCAGACACTTCATTTTCCTCCTTTAACAAATTAGCAAACTCCTTAAAAGCAACATCGCGAAGATTCTCAGGGTCTTTCGCAACAAGCAAAACCCCCTTCTGCCACTCCTTCTCCGCCCCACTAGATTTCTTTCCCAACACAGGATCACTCGCCACTAAATTAGGCAAAAGCACTGAAGATTCAAACTGGGTCTGTCTACATTTCCGATCCTCCGCCACAATTTTGAGCAAATAAAGCACAGCCCACTTATTATTCACACTCCCAGGGCCAGTTTTAGACGCAAATTTAGTGTAAAGATCAGCAAAAGTGAGTGCCTGAGAAGACTTACCCTCAGTGGCGAGGCGGCGCTTGATGGACTCAGCAATGGCGGCAGCATCAGGAGCAATGGAGGGAGTCATTCGACTAGTAAGAATGCGAATCGCATAGCGAAGGGACTTTTGGAAATCGGAAGAGGTAGGGCTGGAATTGGAGGTGGGATTGTGGGAAAGAAGACGAAGAACAAGATCCTTGATGAGATCAAGAACCTTACTGGGGTCGTCTTCTTCCATTTTAGAGGGAGAAATGGAGAGGGTGTGGGAGAAAACGAGAGATTCAGAGAAGAAGAGAGGGGAAAGGCATGTGTAATAATCGAAGATCAATCAAATGAGTGTATGTATGGGTCTTTTTGATTTTGTTCGTGGGCGCGGATTTCAGCTCTCCCGTTTTTCTTCACACGGAGATTATTTTAAATCTAAAATGCATTACTTTCACTTTTTTTCTTTTTTTTTTTTTAATTAATAAAAAGATTATTTCTAATTTTTTTAAAAAATTAATAAATTATTAACAATTTATTTTTAAAATAAATTATAAGTCGTCCTCCCTCCTGGGTGCAACTGATACTAACTCAATAACGAACCCACTATGGGTGACTACTGAGACTTATGTACTAAACAGATCCTAACCTCTTTTTGTTAGTTCACGAATAAAGGTTGCACCCCGTAATCATTCCTACAAGGTACCTAGTCGATGATGCTGTACAATGTTCTAGATTACATACATTGAAATGGAACTTATTGGAAAAGAACCCAAGAAAGCAAATGGAACCTACAACTATGATATGATATCATATTACGTAAGACAGTGGTTCATAAGATAAAACCACCATAACAGACACTCTAGAGTACATAGCCGGAACAAAATCAACCTAGGCATGTTATGAAACTCATAAACATGTTAAGACTACCAAAACTCTCAAACATGCAAGTGGAAGCTATCATGATAATTGGTCGATTAGGCTTTTAAATATGGTTTCGATTAGACTTTTAAATATGGTTTCGAATCATATGTCACACGTCTTAACTTAATTTAATCCTCATAATTTAAACACGGTTGATGGAATTGAAGCTAAGCTCAAACTACACGACACTGGATTGAAACGTATCTCGAACTATAAATACATAAAAGCTTTTTTGATTCATTTTGTAGGTTACATTTTTTATATTAGCTTGGAAGTTTCTCCTAAGAGCTTTTTCATCACTTGGAGAACTTGTTTTACCTGTACAATGATACATTTACCTAAACACCACAAGAGCTTAGCTTAGGCCCTTGCTCCTGCTCTCATTCTTCTTTCCATATTCGACCCGTGATTCTCAGTTTCAGCTCTCGTCTTTCTCCCCCCGAAAAATACAGTGCCAGGTTTCTTTGAATGATGAGACCGTCTTGACTGTCACGAACTTTTCGGTGACTGTCACGGATGCCTCTCGGAATTCCTTGCCATATCAGTTTACGCCCGTTGTGACCCACCTCCAAACTGTAGCTGAACTTCTTTGCTTCGTTATCTTCGCCCATGAATCGTAAGAACGCCATGTAAACAGGCGCTGTTCCTAGCTGGAACGCCTCGAAATGCAAGCAGAACTGTCTTCCAAAGCAGTTGAAAACCTGCCATTGCAAACTACTATAAGATATTCCAATGCTCAAAGATGGAAGACAACCCGGTTTTTCAGACCTTTAGCTAGAAATTATCATCGTACAGATTACACGGTTTATCGAAATATATATTTATATATACTCACGGGACGACCTTTTAACTATACATTTGATTTTCAAGAAAACTTGTATATATGGCTTACATAGTTAAGTTATGTGAAGCGAAGCATGGTGAGAAAGTATACTAATACTATATAGAGCAAGCACCTACCGTTAGCATCCATGTGGCGTTTTCAACTTCGTGTGGATTTGATTTCACATAGCGATGATTGAAGGTACACCCGTCGTGCATGTCAACCTTGTGATCATCTTTGAGATGTGCAACAAGAGACGGGATGTCGCCCGTGACCGAGCACTCGGATCCAGCATAAGGGCAGTTGTAAGGACGGAATCGACAGTGTTGCTCATGCTTAAGCTTACTGTAGTAAGGAAAAATATCTTGGCAACCCAAATTCTGGTATCTGCAGGGGATTTCCAGCGACTCAGCTACCTTCTCCAATGCCAAGCACCTTATGTTTCCGAGTTCATGACGACAGGTCGGGCAGCAGTTGCTAACTCTGATCTTGCAGTTTGAGCACAACGTGTGGCCATTCGGGCACTAAAGTTCAAAAGCCAGTCAAGAAAGTCCGAAACAAAGCAGAAGCGGAAAAATATATAACACCTCCACGACGTAAAGATTCAAGAATAAAGAGATGTTCTAAGTCTTCAATACAACCTTAATATTAAGAAAAGAACTAAAGAACCAGTAATATGGAGAATTCGCCACAGTACAGAGTCCAAATCAACCTTCGAATCAAGAATTAAGCAATTAAGCCATACAGAAAAAGTACTTTTTTCGACGCTGAAAGCACTCCGAACACTCCCAAGCATAGCTTAAATTATAATGAGAAGTACAAGAGAAAAAACAGGATATGAAGTACATACCTGGTAAATTGGAGGGTACATCAGATTTGTGCAGACAGGGCACTCGAGCAGTTCTTGCACGCCATTGGTTGAATAAACTCCAAGCTTCCCACTCGAACCAAGTAGGACTTTTGAAGATGTAGAATTATTCTCTGATTTAGACATTGCTATGTCTTGCCCTGAAACTGAAGGATGAGAATCAACTACTTCTTTGCAGGTACTGCTTCCTGGAGCCATGGCCATTTAAACTTTAATGGAGTTCTTTAAGCTATTATTGGAAATGCTTCACCATATGGCAGCCATCACTCATCAATGAGTTCAATCCTATTAAACCAGACAAAAAAAAAGAAAAGGGCATGTCAGTGAACATATTAGACGAAAGGTTTCGTGTTGTTCGGAGATTTGTTGGTATAATTTGAACGAAAGTCGGGTGATAACGAAAACTAAACATGATCAACAATGCTTAATAACATACAGGACTTAGCAACACCCTCATTTTCTTATAATCTGAACTGGAACAACACATATATGCTTACTGGCCATTTGCTAGATTCTTTAGTAACCGATATTGGTCGCTAGCTCATGGTTAGATTTATATAACATTGAGTTAACAGAATTCGAGCGTATGTTTGGTACTTGAAGTTTCGTATTCCAAGCTATAAGTTCGCTAATCCTACAAACTACACAAACTCAAGGTTTAAAACCCACCTTTTCTACTACATGTGAAGTTTGTATATTATTAATCTTAAACAAACATATATTACACAAACCTCGAGATTTTACAAACCGTTCCATTGAATAGTCCAAGCATGTAAACTCGTACTACCGAACCTAAACCTAACAAGGCTAGCTTAAAGTTGGATTGTACCAAGGCATGTGCACGTCCAGGCATTCATTGACAAAGAAGCTTCAAAATACTGAAAGATCAACTTCAAAATTTATTTAGTTTGATGAACTCTTTACTTGAAAAACCTTGATGAAATAAATATAAAGCAATCTAGATTCCTTCCAAACCCAAAGCAATAGTGAAATCCCAAATAACACGGTGCTCGCTCAATGCTACGGTTTGTCGAATATCAACTTGGAAATCATCTCTGGGGACCTAAGTTATTCTTTATGCTTTCTCCATACCCAAATAAATGTAAACAAGATTTTTCTCTTCTGTCCCTCTATCCCCAAACTGCCACCATCACCAGAATCATTAATTTTCTGAATAAGCCAAGACAAAGGAGGGGCAATCTTAAATTCAAAATTTTATTAAGAAAAGATTTCAACCTTTTCCACTCATTTTCCCCTCTTTAATTTTTAGAATTGAGAGAGTGTACATTAACAAAAGAGGAAATCGACTCTATCTAATAAGGGCGTATTAGAGCGCGTTAGCGCTTTTGAAAGATTGCAGGGTATTGAAGCTTGACTAAGAATCTCGAAAGGTCTCAACCTAGGTTAGGGGCAGGAGTGCCAGCTTTTCTTTCTTTGAAGCCAACTAAAAAATGGATGCGCGCTAGTAGCGCGGCTCGCTTCCCTTTTGTTAGGAGTAGGTGCTTCCCCTTAGTTGGGTTGGGGGAAGGAAGAGGGCATTTGCTATCGCGAAGGATTCAATCCAATCCTTCCACAGGTTGCATACACAACCCGTTATAATCAAAGTTTAGCAAAAGATGTCTAATCATGAACACAAAACGAAACATCCTACACTAACTTAACTCGATTATTTTGTTTTGGAAGAGAAATAGAAAAGGAAAAGTAACAAAGCATGAACGCTAACATAGTCTTACAAAAAAGCTTCAGTTCATATCAAATGCTTTAAAATTGTGGAGATAAATCACTTAATGAAATCATAGGCTCATTTGAATCCATCAGAACAACCCTATTTCAGTCAAATTTCAAAAACCATGTGATTAAATCAAACTTCATCCACCGAAAGCCCTAAAAAATGGACTGAAATCGCAGCACGAATGCAAAACCCTGTTCTTCCTCTTTTACAAATTACAAATTGATAAACCATTTCTGAATTAGAAAATCAATATTCAACAACGAAACAACATTTGCACGAAACCTAAGGAACGGAACAAAACAAGACCTCATTCACAAGTCTCCAGAAAGAAAAACAGAACCCCACAAAAACCAAGAACAATAACAGAAGAAAATCTTACAAAAAAAACAAAAAAAATCCATATCCCTAGTTGAGAATTCCGAGTCAAATTGCAGAAACAGACGATCAATTCAAATGATAAATTCCGGGGGTGACTCAAAAGTGGCAAAATCAATACGAACGTTAAAAACAAATCCAGAAATGGAATTGAAGAAATGGATTAAAAGAAAAGAAAACTAACCAACCTCAATCCGACGGGGACCAGAACTGGGATTAGCCCATACCTCATCGGCTTTGGAATTCGAACAAAAAGTTAAAACGATTAATGATTGATTATCGATGAATCGTTGGAATTGTGCAATTGCTTTCACCACCGCTGCGGGACCGCCATTATAATTTTCTCCTCTCTCTCTCGCTTTAATTTCTCTTTGGCTTTTTACTTATTTTTTCTTTTGTTTCTTTTGGAGATAAACTCTGTTGCTCAAAACGAGGGAGGGAAGCGACAGCTTTCGAACAGACAAGGAAAATATGAGAAATGATGAACCGAAACCAACGAGTAAGGTTTTATAAATTGGGTTGAAATTAAGGGAGTTTCTCCGTCGGTCTTAGGGTCGACTTATAACACTTTTAGACCTAATTTAATTGTTCGGGTTCTAAATTTTTTAGATTAGTGAAACTAATCATGCCTTTACGCGTGTTTGGAAACATACGCCGACTGTTGAGCCACTCTGGCTCAGCCACACCACTTGAGGAGCGAGTCATACACTTTTAGACCTAATTTAATTGTTCGGGTCGTAAATCTTTTAGATTAGTGAAACTAATCATGCCTTTACACGTGTCTAGAAACATACGCCGACTGCTGAGCCACTCTGGCTCAGCCACACCACCCGAGGTGCAAGCCACACACTTTTATACCTAATTTAATTGTTCGGGTTGTAAATTTTTTAGATTAGTGAAATTAATCATACCTTTACGCGTGTTTGGAAACATAGGCTGACTGCTAAGCCACTCTGGCTCAGTGGCACTACCCAAGGTGCTAGCCACACACTTTTAGACTTAATTTAATTGTTCCAGTCGTAAATTTTTTAGATAAGTGAAACTAAACTAATCATGTCCTTACGCGTGTCTAGAAACATGGGCAAATTGCTAAGTCCCTCTAAACTAATCATGTCCTTACGCGTGTCTAGAAACATGGGCAAACTGCTAAGTCCCTCTAGCTCAACCGCACCACTCAAGGTGCGAGCCACTCTAGAAACAAACTATTACAACGAGTGGCTGGAGCGGTAGGAAGTCGAAGACCAAAATTATATTAATCCAAACCACTTTTATTTCATAACCAAATTCAACCTGACCCAATTATAAATTTATAAGTTTTTTTTTTATTTGGTTGGTTCAAGTCCTTTATTCAAATTCTTAATATTAGAAAATATCTATTTATTTATTTTCAAACGGGTAATATTCATTAAAAAATATATATATATATATATATATCAAGGGCACTTTTTTTTTTACTATTTTTAAAAAATAATAAATATTAATTAAAATTTAAAATTTAAAGATATTTTTTAAATACTTTAAAATTAACTATAATTTTAAAATAGAGAGAGTATTTTTATTAATTTAGCCTTTAAATTCATAGATTTAAAGTCTTCAAAATTCATTATTTTAATTACGTAGGTAATTTAAATTTATGATTCGTAAGTAGAGATATCGATATCTGACCAATAGAGCTAACCGACATTACGTTAATAAAATAGTCGAGACACGTTTATAAAGTAGTCGAGATAGGGAAGAGGAGAGGACGGTATGGAAAAATATGGTGTTAAAAAGAGAAATTAATTATAATAAATAAACAAAAATTAAAATTAAAGGGTTTATGTTTGGACAATGGTTTAACTTGATGGTACCATTTGAAGCAGCTTCTCAGCCTGATCTGGAAACAGGGTTATGAACAAATATGCACCTACCAAATTCATTCAAATAACTGTTAGTATGCATACCACGTAACCGTTCCCAAGCTTTCAATTTTGTGTCTAATAAAAACATGCTTAATTGATCATTAACGTTTTAATTTAGTGTCGACTAAATCTAGAGGTGTACACGAGGTGCATTAAGGAAATTTTTTGGACCAGCTCGAAATTTCAGATTGGTTAGTTTGGTGACTTGAGCAACTCGAATACCGTGCACAACTCAACCTGCCCATTTAGGTGGGTTGGATTGTCAGTTTTATAATACATCTTACATTAACAAGTCACGACGCATTACTAACATCGGTTACAAACGTCAAATATTCTTAATCTTCATAATAATCTTAAAGGTACGATAGGGTTAGATTGGGTTGTAATCCCATTTTCGAGATCCGTCAACCCACAAACTGATCTAAATTTTTGGTTTTTTTTTTAAATTCAACCCAACCCAATCCAAATCGGAAGAAAATCTAACCCAACCTAACTTTTATGGTCTAGATTGAGTAGTCTAGGTTAGTCGGATTCTCAGATCATATGAACACCTTAGCTAAATCGAAAAAACACCCAAACATAGAGACTTAAAAAAAGAGGATGGTATAGAGTTGAGAAAGCTTACAGATAAGAACAGTTCCTAGTACAGCTGAAATCTTGCCTTGGATTTGCACCAAACCAGCTTTGCCAGCATCTTGTAACTCACCCGAACCAACCGACTCAAATGTGCCTATCGTAGCGTACAAAAGAACAAAAAACGTGAATTCTATCAAAATTTGATGAGTTGATCTGCCTACACGTCTTTACTTTTATTGAGATTTACTCCTCGTATTGTTTAACATAAAACAATTCTTTGTCGAGTCATTTTCATGACTCAATAGATCATTTAATAAGTCAACGGTTTTTTTCGGTGTTCTATAATACGACTAACGAACATGAAAACTAATCGATTACGATAAATTAGATGAAAAATTTAACCTGGTTTTACTGATTGGAGTCCTGATGTTATACAAGCTATGTTTTCAAAACCAGCTTTCTCTAACTTGTCAGCAGCAGCAGCGGACCTATTTACCAATCAAAACAAACACATTATAACTATTGTCATTCTCAAACACGTCACTATCTATTCACGACGTTTAAAAGTATAGAGATTAAAATGAAACGAGCCCGATCAAAATAATACTTTAACCGTTTTCTTTCTTTCCTTTCTTCTTGACAATTCAAACGCTTCTTCGGCCGCTCCAAATCCACAAGAAAACTTTAATTTTATTATGTTTACAATAAAGAAATTTGAACTCATGACACCAGAAGATATGTAACGGCCCAAGCCCACCGCTAGCAGATATTGTCCTCTTTGGACTTTCCCTTCCGGGCTTCCCCTCAAGGTTTTAAAACACGTCTGTTAGGGAGAGGTTTCCACACCCTTATAAAAAATGTTTCGTTCTCCTCCCTAACCGATGTGGGATCTTACAATCCACCCTCTTCAGGGCCCAGCGTCCTCGCTGGCACTCGTTCCCTTCTCCAATCGATGTGGTACCCCCCAATCCACTCCCTTTGGGGCCAGCGTCCTTGCTAGCACATCGCCTTGTGTCCATTCCCTTCTGAACTCAGTCTCCTCGCTGACACATCGTCCGGTGTTTGGCTCTGATACCATTTGTAATGGCTCAAGCCCACCGCTAGCAGATATTGTCCTCTTTCGACTTTCCCTTCCAGGCTTTCCCTCAAGGTTTTAAAACACGTCTGCTAGGGAGAGATTTCCACACTCTTATAAAAATATTTAGTTCTCCTCCCTAACCAAAGTAGGATCTTACAATCCACCCTCTTCAGGGCTCAGCGTCCTCGCTGACACTCGTTCCCTTCTCCAATCGATGTGGGACCCCCCAATGCACCCCCTTTGGGGCTAGCATCCTTGCTAGCACATCGCCTCGTGTCCACTCCCTTCCGAACTCAGCCTCCTCGCTGACACATCGTCCGGGGTCTGGCTCTGATACCATTTGTAATGGCCCAAGCCCATCGCTAGCAGATATTGTCCTCTTTCAGCTTTCCCTTCCGAGATTCCCCTCAAGGTTTTAAAACGCGTCTCCTAGCGAGAGGTTTCCACACTCTTATAAAGAATGTTTCATTCTCCTTCCCAACCGATGTGGGATCTCACAAGATATCTATAAATATCCGAAGTACTTTTATGCTAAACCGTAAACCGTACCTTGGTGTTTGAGAAATCTTTAATGGATCGATTGTTCTAAAAAGTAATTTAGTGTTGATTTGAACCTAACTTAATTGATCAACATATCACTTAACAAAATCACTCTCATTCCACATTAACCATACCATAACTCAACATTATACTAACAAAGAAAGCTTACCTTAATCCTTCCTGACAAACTAGCAATAGCTTGGTTTGAGGAGAAAACTGGGCTTTAACAGACTGCACAAACTCAGGGTTGGGTTTTGTAAATGGCAATCCAAAGAAGAGACCAGAAAAATTGTTGTGCACTGTTCTTTTGATAATAGTTCCTGCACAGCACAGAATTCAAATCTCATACATTCAAAGTAAACACATCTAATAACAAAATATGTAGGGAAGCAGAAGGTTTTACCAAGATCATTGTCTTCGTTTTGAATGAAAAGCGGGACATGGTAACACGATTTAATGTGAGCTCGATCGAACTGTGATTTGTCCCGAACATCAACGATTACATATCCATCATCTGCAGTTAGTTTTTTGGCTTCTTCAACATTGACAAAATTTATTTCAGCTCTAATTCCAAGTTTTCTCTGAAGAACTTGTTTCCCTGGATAGGTTCTTCTATGAGGAACAGTCCTTATGGAAAGCCAGGACGTCCTTAGTTTGCTGGAGGAAACATAGACTTAATCCCTTTATTTCATATGAACAAAAAAGAGTGTAAATTGTTTTCATTTGACATAAAAGAATCATCTTAGCATTCAAAACAGCCGAGGTTAGAATATATCATCACAACAAGAATTGTAATAGCTTAAGCCCACCGCTAGTAGATATTGTCCGCTTTATCCTGTTACGTATCGCCCTTAGCCTCACGGTTTGAAAACGAATCTACTAGGGAGAGGTTTCCACATCCATATAAGAAATGTTTCGTTTCCCTCTCCAACCGAAGTGGTGTTTTACAATCCACTCCCACTTGGGGTCCCAGCGTCCTCACCGGCACACCGCCTGGTGTCTGATTCTGATACCATTTGTAATAGCTCAAACCCACCACTAACGGATATTGTCTGCTTTGGCCAGTTACGTATCGCTGTTAGCCTCACGGCTTCAAATCCCGTCTACTAGGGAGAGGTTTCCACACCCTTGTAAGGAATATTTCGTTTCCCTCTCCAATTTGGCACCAAGACACAAAGTTCAAAAGTTAGTAGTACTTAAACTCATCATTCAAAACTTTTTGATAGTCAAAGTGCTGCCAAAAGCACTCAGACGAACTAGACATAGCCCTCATCCTAATCTTATTATGTAACTAAAACAGTAAATGCTTGAACAAATTGGCAGTGGACTTCCATTTTCTTCCAATAAAACAACCAAAGTCATACAAACAGAGAAACCCTGGAAATCAGAATGGTAAGAACAAATGAAAATGATGTCTCACAGACTGTCTCAAATCTGGTTTTCAAGAGGCCAAATCGAATGGAGATTATAACGAAGAAAAGGGCAAATCTAAGTTGGAACAATGTTGGATTAAAGGGTTCAGAAGAGGAAGAAAAGTTCACCTTCTTGCAGGAAGCGTTGAACAGCAAGGCCCAATGGCTGCCATTGTATGAGATAGCGACGATGAATTAATCACTTGCTTCAGCCTTCTCTGTCTCTCTCGATTCTCATTTAATCGCTTCTTTCTGCTTCTCATAATTTTGGATCAATAGCTTAGATTCCGGTTGCTTGCGATTTTCTCCGCTGCAATGGGTTTTTGACACGTGTCAATGAGCTGGACGGATAGTATCCCAATCTCCAGGGATTGATGCCATGTGGGATTCTTGGACACGTGGGATTATTATTTCAAATTATTAATTTAACTACTTAATTTTAATTTCATTTTCATTTATAAGATAATAATAAATTTATATAAACTTTTAATTGTAAATAATTAGTAAATAATTAAAATAAAGGATTAATATAATTCAAAAATCAAATATTATGTACGGTGAAATAAATTGTTGTAAATGGGATAATCTTATAAATGTTATGTAATTATATAAATTATTAATAAAACAAAAAAACACTTATATAACAGGTATAATATAATTATTGAATGTTTAATTATTTTTAATTAATTATAGTTTTTTATTATTAATTATAAATCTAATTTAAAATTTAAAATTATGATATATTATTTATGAATGAGCTAAACAAAATTATTCGCAATAAATAATTTATTGATTAAATAATTAGTTATAATTATTGAAGACCAATTTTTTACTAATGCAAGTTAACTAATCATAATTAGCTAATTAATTACACTTAAGATGTATCTTAGCTAACTAATTAGTAATTTTAGTAAATAAGTAACTTTATTAATTTAATAAACATTTTGGAATCACTATGGCATGTATGTCATAACTACTATATGCGAAACTTCGTAAAAACAATTTGTTTTACATCATATCATAATACAAGAAATAACATGTAGATAAGCAACATAGTACGTGTTAGTCATCATACAATTCGTTTAACTTGGAACCCCTTCTCTTTTCTTTATTTCTTTGTTCTTCATATTCTCCAAATTAGTGCGGGCTAGGGAAAGTATGATATCGAGATAGAGAAATAAGATGTATCAGTTGAAATGATGAAAATTGAGGATTACAGGAAAAATGAGAACAAAATCGGGAGAAAATGAAAAACTTTTTCTTTTTTGTTGCAATATATACATCTAAAGGAAATCTTTGTGCCCCGAAGTACCATATACTTGGAATAACTCGTAGTACTTCTCCATCAACTCGTAGTACCCTTTAATTTTTTTTCTATAGCTCATCACGGATCATTACATTATATTTTTGTCTCGCATCATTTTGGTTAAGGATTAACATGACACTTTTGACTGTAAATACACAATTAAAACCGGCATATTTACCATCTACTCCTGCACATTAATTTTACTAATCACTATCACATAAATAGTCAGGGTATTTACTTTTTTCAATTAAATATTTGTTTCAATCAAATTAAATGAGACAAATTACCAACCTGGATTGATCACTTATACAAATTACCACAAATTAAATGAGACAAATCTCCACAAAACAACAAGTATAGATTGATCACTTACCATATTCGTCTTTCTCTTTCTGCTATATCTTCTTCCAGCTCATGCCAAAACATCTAAACAAACCACATATGAAGAACACAAGCTTTTTCAGAAACCCTTTCCTATGAATATGAATGTCTCCCCAAAATAAGGGTCAAAATAGTTGAAGGGTCACAACCCAAAGATTTGTATGCACGCCAAGTTCAAGTCAAAAGTACAAAAACGAACGACAGATTCAAGCAAATGATAGGCAGCAAAACCTTCATATCAACAAATTTTGTGTCGATAGAAAAACTCGACTCGTTTCGGGAACCTGCAAACACGATACCACGCACTCTTTCATCCTTCTTTTGTTTTTTGTTTTTCTTTTGTTTTTGTGTTCACTTCTACAGCAGGAGAAATAATGAGTAGACTAAATTTGAGAGCAATCATCAACTACTGAAAAACTTATAAGTAAAATTGAGATTTCAAGAAAACTTATTATGTAGCAAGTACTGTAAAATTCCATTAAAAAGAATTAATATGAAGATAGGGACGAGTAAATCGAAAACAGCCACCTCGTATCTTCTTGTTCCGATTCAGAAGAATGAGAACCTCATGCCATTGCTTGCTGCAAACAAGTTGTATTCTTCAATGGCAGTTTCCTTCTTATTGAAACCATGACCATTTCCAACAACTTCCACCTCATTATTGTCTTCCTTAGAGGGCATGAGATTTAATTTACCTCCCGTTGAAAGTGCAACAGGCCCTCCAAAATGAAATAATGAAAAGCTTGAGCTATCCTTTTGCAGTTTGGAAGAAGTATCGTTTTGCTTACAATCTCCGCTTGGTGGTGAACTGAGTGCGTACGGGAGTCCACTGGTAACGACGACGTCTGGATTAGCTACAGAACTTTCTGTTATTGCACCTGATTTAGAGACCTGAGTTCTGTCTTCAACAAAGATACCATTGCTAGCTTTGGTAGCTGGCTGATAAATAGGAACGGGACTCGGGTTGAAGACGGGATTACCAAGATGATGCAAATGGCCATATCGCATGCAGAAGCGCGGGTTACCATTTAAACCATACCCAAGAGGATTGGCATATAGACAGTGATTTGAATAGGAGAAAGGCATTATTCCATTGGCATGGACAGCTGCTGGCCATGAAACTGAGTTTTGGTGGTAATAGCCCATTGATGGAGGAACCTGAAACACTGGAAAGTGAACATTTTGGTTTTGAACCGAAGGAAGTGTCACATGACATGGGGAATCCAGATTAACAGCAGAGAATCCCGCTTCGAAGTTTTGAGGAACATTTTTCGGTGCATTTCCTTGAACTTTACATCCCTCGTTATCTTGCGAAAGACCGGAACAGTTCGTGCTCCCCATGGCATCACCTCCAATTGCTTTATCCATCCTTATCTCATGATGCTCAGAAAAGCCATACTGAATGGATGCTGAAGATTCCTTTCCTTCTGATTGATGGCTAGCATATTCTGAGTCTGATGTGGACGACGATTCTAAATTTCCATGGTTCGAGCAGATAGTATTACTGTCTCCTTCGCTCGGGCATGATGAGCAGTTATCAGAATTTAGAGAGCTAGTTCCTGCTTGGTTACTGGTCCCACTGGATGTCATTTTCATGTCTACTGTTGAATTTACAGAACACGGTGTTACCTCCTCACATGCGTCTTCTTCAACGTTTTTATGATCCTTCAATTCAATAGGAAGTCCATTTTGGAAGACTTCATCTGATTCGATAACAGAAGTAGATTCAGTTGAATTACTCTCCTCTTGATCAACGGTGCCAGAAGCTACGCTAACTTCACCACTGCAGCATTCATGCCTGGACTTCACAAGGTCATAATCAGCTTCCACACCAAACTTGAAAGTTGAAGACTTCAATGCAACATTTGAGTCAGAGTTACTTCTAGGATATTTCTTCTGTGATTCCATGGGCTCCCAAACTTTCTTTGAATAAACAAAATCTTTACCAGGAGAATTATTTAACAAAGCAGCTTTGTTTTTCAGTCTTCCGCTATCACGAGAATAATCTCCATAGCTGAACTTGTTAGAACGATAACTTTGCTTGGACATATCAAATAAAGATTCTGACTTGCTCGCAGATTTGACATCTCGGTTAACTCTAACTGAAGAAACAAATGGCTCTGCCTTTTTGTTAAATTCATTATTTTGGTTACAGACACAGGAACGGTAATCGTACGATACCCAGTTGTTGGAAGAGTGCATCTTTTCATTAAACTTAGAGACATGTCGACCATAGGCCTTTAATGAATTTGCTCTTAATTTCCTGTTTGATGCATTCATACTCCTGGAAGGATTTTCCAAACTATCGGCATAATATCTTTGCTCAGATCTGTTAACCAGCGCCCCATTTTCTGAAACCATAGATCGGCGCCTCTCAGACCACTTGAAAGAATGATCTTGAACTTCCTTTGGAAATTTTAATCTCCAGCGAGAAACTTTAGATTGATCACCTATGAAAGACTCATTTCCATCATTTCCATCATTTCCATCGCCAAGTTTCCCATCAAAGCTATCATCATATGAATTTTGCCCTTCTGAAATGATGGATTCATTTAAAAACAGCTCATTGAAAGTATCGGAAGACTCGGGCACGCTGGCATCACATACTTCACCGACTGCATCGGAATTTGGCTCCAAATCACATGGGGACAAGTCCTCCAAGACATCAGAATGAGCACATGCTTCAGCTGATTCAGAACTTATCTTATCTTTATCCTTTTCCTTTCCTTTTAATCTTTCTTTTCTCCGGAGTTTCTTCTCTCTTTCTTTTGTCCTTTTCCGCTCTTTGCGTTCTTTTTCTTCACGCTTTTCCTTCTCTTCTTCTTCAAGAAGTTTCATCTGCAGAAAAATTCACAAAGGTTAGCAGTCAAGAGAGATCTTAAACTAGGTAAATAAACTTCTATGAGTAATGATATAGCTCGCAATGAACCTGCTTTTCCAGAGTAATGATTTCTTTGCATGCTATGTGAACTCGTTCTTCCAGTAATTTTAGTGCAAGACACACAAAGATGCTATGTGCATTTTGGCGTGCTGTTCCTTCTCTGAAGGCTTTTTCAACCTGGAAAAGACAACAAGTTATAAGAATATAAACAATCTATAATACCACGAAAAACTTAGATCGATTCCAGTATCGAATTTCCAGTCAAAGAAGCAAGAAGATGAGATATCAATAAAAAATTCAATGGATTAACTGGAAAGTGGGAATAAAAGAAAGACACTACGACTTTGAACTTTCAATCCAACGAGCAAAACGTTCAAGAGAAATTTCTTTGAAATAAGAGAAGTATCAATCCTTAAGGAAAAGATAGGATAATATTGACTTGTTTTATGCCAAGCAACAATTGGATATAATTTTTCTACTCAAAACAAAGAAATCGTAATCTGATATAAACAAATTTAAGTTGAACATCACTCAAACTTTCATCAAGAGTCGAGGATATACAGAAAAAGGAAGATGAGACATCCCACAAGCGAAGGTGATCAGTAGATTTAGATGAATGACGTCAACGGTCATTATCAACCCAGCATCCATCTTGAACAAAAGAAAATTCTTTCCACTTTTTTTTTCTGTCAAGAAACAACTTCTCATTGATATAATAAAAAGGAAAATGTTCAAAGGATACAAACTCCCAAAGGGAGTAAAAAAGAAAAGAAAATAGAACTAGAAAACAGACAAGAACTTAAAACAATTTCGAACAAAAGAGAACGACCAAGAAATAAAAACGACCCATCAAACAAAAGCTCAGCTCCAAAGCAAATTCAAACAGCAACCACAACAGCTAAAGATAAGAATCAATAAGATCCAAAAACATGAAAATACTGACTAAAAATCCTCCTCCAGAAAGATCTAACACACCAACTAAGAAACTCCAGAACATAATCTCCAAAACTTCGAACTTCCAAAAGAGAATGTAAAGATGAAAAAAAAAAACATTCCCCGGAAGCTTGATACAAAAACTAGTCCTTATGAAGTTGAAGAAGGAAGTTCCTGTAATTCAAGACCACAAACTTCAATAAGACATGCAAATTTTCTAGGCACCGAAGAAGGGCAAGGGAGAATCTCCATATCATTTCCAAAATATAGAAACTCAAAAGCATTGAAAAGGGAGTCTTCAATCTCCATATCATCAAAGTGATTAACCATTGGCTGCCCAAGAGATTTCACACTGCTTAGGTAACTTTAGATTCAACATCGAATTCACCACACCGAGAGGGAGAAAGATGAACTATAAGGACTTTTTCAAGTGAATCATCTCATGGATAAAAAAATATACCCATTAAGAGAAGAAAACTTTAAGGCTACTTGAAGGGATTAAAGGGCTTGATGTAGATAATATTGATAAGTTCCAATTATCCCTAGTCTTACGAAGGAGACCAAGAGACGTGAACAATTTTTTTCAATTAAATCAAGATCCACAGTATATCTCAATGGGTGATTGAGAATAAATGATAGGTTCACTTCACCGAGTATAGTACAAGGGGTATGCAATAATATAACAATTTTTAACCTCTTTCACAATCAAGGGCATTGAGGACTCGAGAACTTTAATGGAGGTCTCCAAAAGGGATACATGAATCTCAGAAGGCAATGCAAAGGGATAAAGGTCGTTAAAATAGTAGGGAGCTCACAAAAATCCCCAAGAACTTGTTGAATTAAAACAAATGGTTGACGCTCATTCAAAGTAGACCCATTAAAAACACTCATCCCTGTTTCAGTGACTATAATCTCTCTATTCTCTGGAACTAAAGTTGGTGATTAATTACATCATCATTCACGTTAAAAGTTCCTTCACCTTCCATGACTTGATGTAAAAGATGTAAGTCCAGAGAATTGGAGAGGTCTTTCAAGGAGAGAACTCTCTATTAACGATATTTGGATGATTAATTACAACATCACTAAATCTAATAAAAATATTCCCTCCTTTCTTATCCTATGATTTCTATCATGGCGGGAAGAAAACCACACAAATTCCTCTTAACTTCTATAAGAGCCCCATGCAATCTAACATATTAAGATTGGGGGAAGAAATACTCTCAAGGCCACCAAAGTAATGGCCGCTAGTTCAAATGTGCTTATGACCCCATTAGGTTAGAGGCAAGTTCTTGATGGAGATCCATCCAGCATAACGTTCAATAAAATTAAGATGACTGCTTTTCACGATACCATTTTTTCAATAAACAAATGCAAATCAACGTAGAATCTCCATATACCTTCATAATCAAAAGCCTAGAACAAGACATCAAAATTAAAATATAGTTATGTCAGGTCTATCAGGAACAAATTAATTGAAACAATGCCCTTATAATGATAGTCCTAAGGCATATTTAATCTCCTTCCTATTGTTGTGAGAAAACAACCTAGAAACAACTATTAGCTCGCTAAAATTCAATTTCATCACTTTTTGGTCCTTTTTAACCAATTGAGAATAAGAAAAGGCAACTCTTCAACAATACTTAAAATAATCTTTTGAGATCTCATTCACTTGAAATCCAATCCCCTGCTTTCCATTCAAGTAATTTGCCTCTTCCCACACATTACAACTGAAAGAAGAATTTTTCTCCAAAGAAATTTTAGCTAAATCCTTTAAAACATGAAAGTTGCCATCATAATTCTTGAGTAAGTCTTTTAGCATTCCTAAACAAAATACCAAGCATTTATTAAGAAACCCATAGATACTTGAATCAGCTTTCTTCCTCCAAAAGGTAGCCAAACAATGCAATGGATGAACCAAAAAATATTCATTTTGATAAATGAATTTGTAATATTCCAAGAACAATATATATTAAAATAATAGAAAATTGTGCTCGGTTGTATGATGACCATATGGTGAAGCCAATGGATGGATAATCGGTAATACAAGCATATTTTCTTCAATTTCCTCTCATTTTTAGCTTATGGTAAGGTTCTAGGCAGGACTCTCAATCACAAAATAAAATCTTACAATAGAAATCATTTGGAATTTTCATCGATACAAACAAAAGTTCCTCAATGACATTGAGGATCTAGATTCCCTCGAGGAAGCCATAAATCCTATCCAGGATGGTTTTGAGATTAAAGATTCTTTAAAAATTTATCTACATGACCTTACTTTAAAATAGAGAGCAACTGAATTGTCCCCATGGCAATTACTCATTTCCTAATTCTTGTAGACGAATAAAGGGATAATTTGTAATGATGCAATTGCTCTCTGTTTTGCTTGTGGACTAACCTAATAACACTCTGCTCAATCGTTAAAAGCTAGTTTATATATTTTCAGAAGATGGGCATTGCTAATTGTAGTATCAATATCAATTGATGCAGGATTTTTTTATTGTTTCTTGATGAGATGCCAAACAGAGATATGAACAAACGAACAAATGTACCTAGCATAAAAATAACAATAAAACCAACAAGAGGAACCCAAAGAACTATAATAAAGGGCCCCAATCCTAGGGAATAAAACCTTTTTCCTAATCAATAGTTACAAAAGATCTTGCCACCAAGGCCCAAACAAGGTATTAAACCTAATGACCTCCCACACCTCCTATACAAAACTCTGATTCCCTCTAAAGCTTTTATTATTTCTCTCGAGCCAAATCCCATAAGAGAACTGCAAAGAAGCAAGCCTGCCATAGAAAATTACTCACTCCCTAAAAGGATGAAAAGGCAAAACCTCCTCCATCATAGCCCTACAATCCTTGCTCCATGCCAAACAAACTCCAAAACCCCACAAAGAAGGGTCTAAATTGAAAGGACAAACAGGATCTCCAAATAATATGGTTAGATTTTCCACTGGAGCAGCATCCAAGGAATTTTTATTCACTTCAGTTTCTAAGACTCTCTTGAAAGGAATCTTGTTATGACAATGATGTTCCTAATTTTTCTTTCTTATTCACTATTCACTCCAATTATCTTTCTTTCACGTTTTTAAATGTTATATAAAGAAAAATGTTAAAGTAAAAGTAAGTCCAACTTTGATGGTTGTCTATTTAGTTCCTAAATTTCAAAAAGTTCCACTGGTCTCTCTCTCTCTCTCTCTCTCTCTCTCTCTATATATATATATATATATATATATATTATTTTATTTATTATTATTTTTTTATTCGAATAAGTCAGTGTTCCAAATATTTTTACCTAATTGTTGATGTCTCATGTTTTTTGAAGTAACAAGTGATGGTTTAACTGTTAAAATATGTCGAAGAATCAAAAGCATGTTTTAACTAGGATATCTCCTTTAATGTACAATTTGGGACAAGGTTTTTGGAGTTTAATTGGCTTGTAATAGGATGTGTTGGTCGCAAGAGGGGGATTTTAATGATATGGTGAGGTCTTGGACAAGAGGAACATGTTCATGTGAAGAGACATCAAACTTCTTCGGTAAGTTCAAGAGAAAACATATTGCAAACAAATTCTAACCAAAGTAACTTTTAAATCAAGCTTCACTACCTTACTTGACTTGTTTTATTCTAACATCGTTATTTTTCTTATATTACAATGTATTTTATTTATTATACTAAACGACCATTTGACACATGCCTAACAAGTGTCAGACTCCTTTGGGGCATGATCCTAGGAGCTTTACACTCTAGACCTAGGCATTGGTAAGGTTTGAATAGGCTTTCATCCTAGAGAAAGAGCTTTTTTACGAAGGGTGGAGGCCTTACCCTTATACAATCGGTCCTGAGTGACATTCCTATTCATCTATTGCCCCTGGTTAAAATCCCTAGTGTGATTAGTAAGACCATTGAGAAATTGATGAGGGATTTCCTCTAAGAGAATGTTGAGGAGGGAAAATGATCTCATCTTGTGAGGTGGAAAGACACCACTGGACCTAGGTGGCTTAGGCTTGAGAAATCTAAGGGCAAGGAATAAAGTCCTTTGGGCTAAATGGTTTCGACGATTCCATCATGATTCTGTCATCTTATGGCACATGGTTATTGTTAGCAAGCACGGTCCTCGTCCTTTTGAATAGACAGTTAGTGGGGCTAAAGCATACCAGAAACCCGTGGAAAGATTTTTCAGCTAAACTTAATTTCTTTTCCGATTTTGTTCATAATGTGGTGAATGATGGGAAAGATACATTTGATTGGTTGGTTGTTGGACCCATCTGCATCTTACATCACTGGTTATATAAGCTGTAAGTATCATTTGGTTCGTTCGATTATTTCACATTCTAAGAACCTGCCTTCTCCTTCTCTAGGTTTTTGTAGGGAAATGTCGAACATTATTTTTGTTGGGGGACTTCTAATCCTGATAAGAGGGATGTTCGCTTTTGAAGTCTCGAACTGTCCAAAGGCTTTCTTCTGTAATTCTCTCTTTTTGTGTTTGGTCCGTCCCCCTTTCTTGTCAAGCATTTTCATTTTTTTCTAGGTGGAAGGTCAATTATTTCAAGAAAGTCAAGTTCTTTGTTTGGTACGTTTTACATGGAAGAGTTCACACCTTGGGTCGGATATTGGCTAGAGGGTCCATGGTGGTTAGCCCATTCAGTTGTATTATGTGCAAGATATTTCAGTAACTACAGCACATATCCATGTATAAATCTTACAAATCAAATAAAACAAACCAAATATTTAAAGACATTCAAATGCGTAAAAAGAGTGGTGGATTCCTAACTCTCGAAGTCTCATCCTCATCAGAAACCTGAAAGATGAAGAGATTGATGGCCTTTCATCCTCAAAACAGAAAAGATAGATGGAATGGGCTTTGGACAATAGCTTCACAGTGCATTCCTTATATGCTTCTTTGCTAGATAAAGGTTCATCTCCCCTCTAATTGACAATCTGGGAAAGCTTCTGTCAAAAAAAGGTCAAATTCTTCCAATGCTAGCTAACTAACGGGGAGATAACACTCGTAATTTGATTGAAAGGAAGGCTCCTTACTATTCTCTCTCTCTCTCTCCCCAGCTAGTACCATATTTGCCAGATTATCAGTCTCAAGCCCACGTATTCATCCACTATTCCACTGTCCATAGCTTCTGGACCTTTATGCACATCAATTTCAAATGGGCCACGGCCTTGCCTACATCCATCTATAACCTCTTATCAGGTGTCCTACTATGGCACCCCTGCCAGAACGAGCAATAAACCCTTTGGCTGTGCCAGGTGAAAGACTTCTTTTCAAACCTGAGGCTAGAAAGAAATAGTAAACTTCTTGAAGGGACTGAAGCTTCTTTTTATTCCTTAATGGATGATCTCCTAAGGGCTAAATCTTGGTGTGAACGTTCTCTCTTCTTTTTCTTATTATAGTGATACTACGCTTCTGGCCAAGTGGAACTCCTTTTTGTCATTCAATTTTGGGATCTTGAATATTTCTTCTCAAAAAAAAAAAAAAAAAAAAAAAAGAAGGCTACCTAACAACACTGAAAGTATGGATTCTCAAGCATCTGGATTCAGATTCCCATCAAACAGACTGACCTATTAGTAAACTGCAGTAATTAGACCAACATTGAAATTAGTTTAATATTTTGAGAATTTCTCCTCCTATTTTTCTTCTCCCTAATTCTTTCCAATTTTCCCTCATCTTATATTATCTCATTTCTAGCATCCACTCCTAGCCTAAATGGGTAAAACCGGAACTATTTGGACTGACATAGTCATCACTAATTTCTTGAAGTCTTGGGAGAAATTACAGGAGGAAGTTGTAGCCACCTTGGTTAGATATTAGACCTCTTTTCTACATCTTATTAAATAATAACTAAAAAATTGGAAGAAAAAAACAAAAGAAAGAAAAATATAGACATATAGAACCAAGAATCGCATGTGAAAATAAAGCCCAACACTTTCACTAGATTCCATAGATATAGTAATTTTAACTTTTAATTGGTTTTTCCTTGTCCCAATGAGCCTAACTGGTAATTATATCCCTGGTGCTTAATAAAATTTCTTAAAACAAGAGATTTTAACATGTGATTGTCTTCAAGAAAGAATAGTATCACACAGGCCAACTAGCAAGAAAGCACAAGCCAAAAAGGTTGCAGATAACATGCCTGTTCTTTAAAAATGACAGTTGCAGCATCCAAAAGAAACTCCCGAGCAAGTTCGGGACTCTTTGCATGCTTTTGAGGACGAGAACAATCTCCATCCAAACCATTTGCATCTTTATCCATAGAATCATCCTCCTAAAAGCACATAATTCAGAGAAGCAATTAGAGTTATCAAGATTTAGAAGATGAAAACATTTGTCACCCACAAGAATTTCAAGTTCTAGTAATATAATGCTGCAGATATTTTTTTTCATTGCAGAAACAAAAAAAAACCCATTCATTATTGAAATATGACTCACGTACAAAAGTTTATGATAGGAAAAAACCTAGAGAGACAAAATTACAAGAAAGAGAACAACCTCCTCCTCCTCGGCCTCTTCAGCATGCTCAAAAAACCTCCTAATACTTTCCCCTCTTGTGATTGTAACAAATCCATCACCAACTGTAAGCCTGCGATGAACACATTGTTGACCTTTCAACGCATGAGCTTTCACTGAGAGCTCAGTGCAGCGTCCATCCAATTTCCAAGCTCTGAGGGTAATAAAGCATGAATTCAAACCACCAAGATCAAGGCCATTCATTTTGACACTTCCATTCATGCCAACATTTTCAAACTCCAGAATATCAGATTTTCCTTCTCCTGTTCCAACAGCCCATTCAAAATAATGATATGTCTCCACAGAGTCAGCAAAAGTTTGATGCCAATCGGCCTGGATTGTGTCATCTGATACCTGAGACAACAGCATTATAAATTCTTTCATGCTGATTGCAAAAAGCTCACAATCTAGAGAAATCTTAAGAATCTACATAGTCGTTATAATTATTAATCATATTAATTGTGAAATTTACATTATAACCATGATCGTAGAAGAGCACTTAAAGTTGAAGAGAAGTGCAAGGATGCACCTCGTAATTAAATGCCATATCTGCAACACAAAACCAACTAGTGCAGCAAGGCTCTCTTCTTATGCGCTTCAGCTCCTTTAGTTCCTTGAACTCACGGATCACATTTCTTCTGCAATCTCTACAAAACCTCTTGCTGTCAAACCTGTGAGACAATCAACATACTGTAAGAAGAAATTAATAATAATAATAATAATAATTACAAGGCAAGAAAATGCAGGAGAGAAAACTGGTTAATCATTTATTAGGCCTTTGCACGAAAAGTTGCTGGTGGTTAAGAAACATTTAAAGCATTGGTCAGCTTGGTTTGTTTAGCCTCATTTGAGGGTCTCTTCTTGGTGTGCACTCACCAACCTCTTTTCTGGACACTCTATCCAAGATTCATGTCTCATTTGGCATGACTGTATTTTTCCATTGTAATCTTTTTATCTTTTTATTATTCACTCCCTTGTGGAGTTTGTAACTTTTGAGCATTATTCTCTTTTCATTTCATCAATGAAAAGTTCCATTTCTTTGTCATAAAAAAGGATAAATACACCAATGATTGCTCGCCATATTAAAATAAACAAGGCTAGTTTCCTATATTCCTCATTAACTATAAGAATCTTAAATACTATTGGAATTTGTGCAAATAAGTGTCAGCAGAATATGCAAAAACCTAACAAGTAGAACCAATTTTTCAAAACACTTCTGAGGCTTACACCTTGAGGCACACTTCAAGATCAGGCTCAAATTTTTAGGCTAAAGTCTCAGGCCTCTTTGGATCAAAAGAGGCTTACAACTCTTAAAGAAAATATTTATGGCCCCATGTGATGCACCGAACAGGTGTAAAGGCTAAAATGACTAGAAAAATAATATTAGTCTGTTACATTCTTCAAAAATATTAAAGTACAGTTACGTGTTTGTTTTATGCAAACAACTTCCATTGAGAATAAATGGAAGAGTACATAGGTATACAAAAAATCAAGCCCTCAAAAGGACACTCTATCAGAGAAAATGGCTAGTTCCTATCAAATAGTTACAAAAGATCTTCGAAATTGAAATCCAAAGAAAAGCATGAAATCTAACAAGGAACCAAATATCACTTACCTATTTCATATCAATAGAATACAAGACGATAACTCAGCCAATTACTACCTCTACCAAGGCTTTTAAAAAACATTAATGACAAAAGAAGTGTAGAGTAAGTTTTGTTCTTTATAGAATTGATCTTTCATTGAGAATAAATGAAAGGCTACAAAAAGGGCATACAAAAACAACACCCAAAAAATGTAGCCAAGACAGCACCTAAAACACCTAAAAACATAACAATATTAAAAAATAATAATAATAACCACAATAATAATAATAATAATATATAAATAAATAACTCGAGTCCAAAGTAACAAGACTGAGATGGAAGTAACAAAAGTCTCTCGAGCAGACACCTGACGAGAGGTATTAAACTTGGAAATAATCCACACCTCTTTTCATGATATCTCAGACCCTCTAAACACTCTATCATCCTTCTCTAACTGAATGGTCCATAAATTAAATTTAAAAAAAAAAAAAAGGGTTGCCACAATGTTAAGCCCTTATCTTGAGATGGGGATGGAATAAAACCTCTTCCATCATGAAACGATAACAATAGATACACGACACACTCACACCAAACATCTCCAAAAACGCATCCAAATGAGCAAACTTGCGTCACCAAAGGATACGATTAGATCTTCAACCGCTTCCCTACAAGAAGTACCCCACTGCGCTTAAGTAAAAAAGAAAAGTGTCTTTGAATGCGATCTATGGTGTGGATTTTCCCAAATAAAACTTGTCATGCAAGGAACTTAACCTTCTTGGAAATATTTTATCTTCCACGAGGAAAACAAAGAGTTTGTAAGAAAACTTTCTGCACCCAAGAAGGAGAAAAGAATGACAAGAAAACCCTTTAGAGGGATTAGACGAAGATGGACCTCTCCTAATAGAGTAAGGAGAGAGGCACATCCAAGGTTTCCCTGTCCAACAAGGGATGTTAGACGCCAAAGTTAAGCAAATGCCAATTACTTGAATAAGAAATGACCAGAGCCATAGGACTAAACCTCAAAGAGGAAAGCTAGTACAAATGAGAAAACAAGTTATGAATAGAAGTATCACGCTACCATCAATCTTCCTAGAAATAAGAGTTTGAATCATCTCGAATAGAACCATGAATGAAATTAGAGAATAAGGAACAACTAAAAGCAATGTACTTCCAAGAGTTTCTAAATGCGCCTTTCAAGACCATAGCCACAATGCATTTGAAAAGGTGAGGGGCATACTTGCTCACTATGACCTTGTGCCATAGAGTATTCAGCTCATCTAGAAACAAACCACCAAAACCCTTTCCAAACACACCATGTCTGCCAACAAAAACCAGAAACTCCTGCAATTTCATCCCTAAAATCCTCTTTAATTTTAGGTCAAAAGTATGAGCTCCACATTAATACTTCATAATAGTTCTCAAAAGTCAATGCCACAATAATTCAAAGAGAAAAAACACCTCCAATGCCTCCAAAACATTTATTATCTACTCATCTCAGTTTAGGCCAAATAGTATGAGATCTCCATAAATATTTCATAAAACTTCCCACAAGTCGACTCTACAATAATTGAAAGAGAAAAGGCACCTTCCAATGCTTCCAATACATTTATTATCTACTCATCCCAAGGATTAGAAGCTGCCCCCTATTTGTACATTGTCATTTCAATATGTTTGTAAGTCGCCCAAATTTTTACACTTAAAAGGAGCATACCATCTTACGTATATACAATCATCGGAAGACTAATTATACAAGAATTTTCTTGGCTTGTAAACTAGAATCTACTTAAGTTATAGGTTTCATAACTAAAATTATATATATACAATAAATCAAGACAGCAGTAATTCTACACTTTCTTTTTTATAGAAATCACGCTTTCAGGGAGAAAAATGAAAATATATACATACAAGGGAAGTATTCTAGACTAGCTTAAATCTTCAAGATGCATTAAAAAAATAAATTAAAAATAAATAAATAAACAGGTTTATTTCTTATTAAGAAGTCAAGCTTCTATTTATTCATGTTAGTTTTACTCTAAATGTGTCTATGATACTTCGTATCCCTAAAGATTATATTATATACTAAAGTCCCCATCGAGCATCGACTATCACATTTTCCATCCATTAATTTAAATAAATGCATGAAACAAAGGATGAGCATTAGCTAGACACCTGTACATTAGCCTCTCAATAAAATCTTCTTCTTTCATCCTTAGAAGAGATAGTCGAGTCTCTTCTCCTAATGCTGACCAAAAATCAACCAATGTATCACAAGAAAGCCGAGCAGTGTGCAAGGCACATGTTTCCCTTGTTCCATGTCCCCTGCCATAACTTGCTGTTCCTTGACTAATCCAACCACGACCTCCCCCACCACAGGCATCTGGATAAAGCAATTCTCGTTCTCGCTCCCTAGCACGTGCACTATCAAAGACCTGCTTCAAGGAAAACCTTAGTGATTACAAGGATGCGCTGATTTGGAGTGCTTAGTAGCAAAGAAAACTAAAAATAAGCACTTACATTTTGGAGATCCAGGAAAGACTTTGAACACAAATAGCAATCTAAAAGTGTCAGCAACCCATCACGTGTTGTAGTCAAACCACCCCAAGGATGGACGGATGGATCTTGAATTTCATCTTCAAACCCATTACCCGTCAACGCTCCATCACCTGCTTGATTTTTTGAAACCCCTAATCTGTTGCATGCATGATTCACACGTGTTTTTCCTTGTTGTAAAGACTTCCCATATAAGACAATCTGCAAAAATCCTTCAAGCAGCAAACCATTACATCTAGAGCAATACATATTCTTACGAGCTTGCTCAAAGAGGGTTTGCTTGTCAATTCTCAGGAGTTTTTGCCTGGCTTGGGGCAGCAGCTCAATCCAAAACTACATTGAGAGTATACACAACTTATTAGTTGATGATGAGTTCACCACATCAGTTCCAAGTAATGCTGGAATTAGATCATACTTATCCCAATTAACGATTTAAGGCATAATTAAACAATGTGATACTTTAGTTGCGTACAAATAATATTTTCTGTTCATAAAGAGATACATGCAGAGGAAACATGAAGTTTCAGTAACTCAATTTCGAGTAAAGAAATGAAACGCCTACAGTGTCGAACACCCACATCTAAAATGCTAGACACTCCTCCGGTAGATGACATCGGTGGCACTAATGAATCCAGGCTTTTATGAAGTACTAATTCAGGGAAAAAATATAGAGCAGGAATGTGACAAGAATCCAGCGCAGGAAAGTGATCTAATCTAGTAGCAATTATTCGGAAAAAAAAAAGGAACAAATGAAGCAATAAAAACTCCAATTAAATCGTCTGGCAACGAGAGAAATGAATACCTTCTGGAGCTGATTGTAGCTAACATCGTCGCGATGCTGGGACCAAAATCCATTGGCCGAGAGCGAGTATATAGCCGATGACCCACAATTTAAATGGTAATTCTTTTGTGTTAACCCAGGCATCTTTCAAGCCCTTATAGTTACATTTCTCAATTCTTCCATTGCCTCACAACCTGAAATGAACCCAATCTGATCGAGAGCCAAAAAGCGAGCCAAAACGAATAGTAGCTAAGAATTACAATCGCAATAGGTAATTAGAACAATATAACAGATCGTGGGCGGATTGAAATAACTCCGTCCCGAAGCAAATCTGATCAAGACTACGAAAAGATGGATTATATCGAATTGGATTCGATTGGACTAGATTTGAATAGCATAACATAAACGGAATCGATGGGGCATGAAAAAGAAGATTGAAAAAGAGAGAAAACCGATGTAGGGGTTTCTGGTCGATGACAATGAGATTGGCTGCTGCTACGTTTACATTGCCCGCTAGAGAGATAAAGAGAGAGAGCAGACGAAGAGAGGAGAAATGAAATTACAATTACAATTACAATTAACCGAAAAGAAATGAGGCTGTTATATCTCTAATCAACCAATCACTATTTTTATTTTTCTCACCTTATATTTTTGTTAAATTACCAATTTTTCTCTCAAAATTTATATTTTAAATTGTGACACATTCATACTTAGTAATTTTATATTAATTAAACGTGAAGAGGACTGTCCAGACCAACACGACTCTCCACAATAGTATAATATTGTCCCGAACTTTCATCATCCAACACCTCCCCTCGAACAAAGTATGCCTCCCCTTAATTGAGACTCGACCCCTTTTTCTTTTGGAGTCTTAGTCATTTTTTACTATGTCTTCGAGGAGGCTTGAACACCTCCCCTCGAACAAAGTATGCCTCCCCTTAATTGAGACTCGACCCCTTTTTTTTGGAGTCTTAGTCATTTTTTACTATGTCTTCGAGGAGGCTTGACTCCTTTTATTTTGGAGTCCTTTGTTCTACATTTGAGGATTTATCAATACTGTCCAGACCAACACGACTCTCCACAATAGTATGATATTGTTCCGGACTTTCATCATCCAACACCTTCCCTCGAACAAAGTATGCCTCCCCTTAATCGAGACTCGACTCCTTTCTCTTTTGGAGTCTTAGTCATTTTTTACTATGCCTTCGAGGAGGCTCAACTCCTTTTCTTTTGGAGTCCTTTGTTCGACATTTGAGGATTTACCAATCTATTGGCACGACTAAGTTTTAGGACATGGCTCTGATATCATATTAGATGAACACGACTCTCCACAATAGTATGATATTGTCCCAGACTTTCATCATTCAACACCTCCCCTCGAACAAAGTACGCCTCCCCTTAATCGAGCCTCAACTCCTTTGGAGTCTTAGTCATTTTTTACTATGCCTTCGAGGAGGCTCGACTCCTTTTTTTTTTTTTTTTTTTTTTTTTTAGTTCTTTGTTCGACATTTGAGGATTTACCAATCTATTGGCACAATTAAGTTTTAGGGCATGGCTCTGATACTGTGTTAGATGAACACGACTCTCCACAATGGTATGATATTGTCCACTTTGACCATGAGCTCTCATGGCTTTGTTTTGGGCTTCCCCAAAATGTCTCGTACGAATGGAGAGAGTATTCTTTGATTATAAACCCATGAACATCCCTAAATTAGCCGATGTGGGACTTTCATCATCCAACACAAATTACAACTCGATAAACTAAGTTACAATCCATGTCACATTATAGAACAATCAAGCTTAATTTATTCTTGAATGGTTACAAATTTTTGGTGGATGATAATCTAGAGTTGTAATGTAAGATCTCACATCAGTTGGAGAGAGGAACGAAGGATTCCTTACAAGCGTGTGGAAATCTCTCCCTAACAGACGCGTTTTAAAAACCGTGAGACTGACGACGATATGTAACAGGCTAAAGTGGACAATGTCTGCTAACGATGGGTTTGGACTGTTATAAATGATATCAAAATCAGTCACCGGACGGTTTGCCAACAAGGAAGCTGGCCCCTAAAAGGGGTGGATTCGATTGGAGAGGTGAACACGAAACATTCCTTATAAGGGTGTGGAAACATCTCCCTAACATACGCATTTTGAAAATCGTGAGGCTGACGAGGTTGTTACATACGATGTTTCATTAATGTATTTTAAGTGTTTTTGTTTACTTTATGGTTACATTCACGTGGTGACTAATTATGGTCATAAAGTATGAATGTTACGACTCTTAAAATACTTCATAGTCAAGAGTTTCATTTTGAGTTTAGGTTGCACGGTTAGAATCATTCGAGCTTAACACGATCAATCTTGGTTGTGGAATGATTCAAATCTCAAACAAGTGTTCTTAACTGAGATACTCGATCAACAAGGTAATTCTAATCTTACTTTTCTTGGAGTAATCCTGTTAGATCAAATTTCCAAGAGTTTAAATCATTAGGAATGATATTAATTAAATTGATTTGGGGTCGGGTTTCCATATCCAAAGCATTTACGGGGTTCTTGAATTCAAATGGCTAGGGTTACCATGTCATATTATATGGGTGGCCTAGCTTCATAGGACTCGAGGGCAGGTCATATTATTGGGTTAGCCAATTCTCTCTCTTTTTGTCGACTCTTTTTCTACTTCCCTAAGTCTTTTTGTTCTCGACTTTGCACGTCTCTCTCTTTGTTGCACGAAGCACCAAACCATCGTTTCGTTGAATGTGCATCTCTACCTTAGATCCTTGATCGATAATCTCCCATGCATGGTTGTTGACATGGTAGCTAGATCCATCGTAACACCGCCAAACACGAACGCCACAATAAGGAAGCTCAGTTTTCACCAAATCTCACACGTGAAGAATGAGAGGTTCAACACATTTCCAACTAGTTCAATATATTTAGACCTCGGCTCAATTGGTTCAATCTGGTTTAATATGATTTATTCTAATTTAGGTTACATGCATACGAAAGTGGGGCATATAGACACCCCGAACATATGAGTGATTTCAAAAGTGGTGCGTGTATCCTACAACTACAAACCTAATTCATCACTACCTAACTCGATCTAAGTAATTCGACTCGATTATTGCCCTCCAACTCGGTTCTCGTTGTCCTTTGTTTAATTATACTGCCCTTTTGACCAGTTTTGCTCTCCTTTGGCCTATTCAACCCTTTTTACCTCAATTCCGACCCAATCAACCTCGATTTAGGTCATTATTCTCTCCAAGTGAAGCAGCTACATAATAGATTTCAATTATTTTCGTCGATTAATGGCACTTAGGCATGCTTAAATAGAAAACTAATAGTAATGGGATGGTCTTGTGTATTTCCATGACAATTCTGGATATTTTAGAACACCGTTGAAGTACACGAGAAACCCAGATAGCTTCAAATCAAGGTTTAAACCAAAATACACGGTATATTTCTAACATGAATTGTAATGTGCATGATATGTGTTATGACCCTAAGATCTCCAGTAGAATTGTGACGTTAATGATGTACGTAAATCATGTCATGATATGGTAATCTGAAGTCAACTATAACGTTAGATATGCTAGTTATAGACGAAATTATAGTATTAAATGAATAGTCATAATGATTATATCATGAGTTGTATTATACATTCTTATTTAATGGGACCTCATGCATATGTATGTTCTTGAGAAATGAAATTTAGAAAACTTTGCAATGTGGCCATGAGGGAGAGTGGCGATATGACTTCCCGTCGTTTTAATGACGATATGATTACAGTTATGATTTGTAAACTTGCCAATCTTGCTACGAGGAAGAGTGATAATATGATCCGGTGTTAAGCGATGATATGGTCACATTATGGCAATATGGCCAATAAAGGAAGGTTATGATGTCCAAGACTTTTTTATATTCAAGTAAGGACAAGGGAAAATAGCGGATGACGACGTCTTTCGTGGAGCCATGATGGTTTGATTATGTTTAGTTTTCGTCGGTCTTCTTTCATTTTATATGTTTTTTTTACTAAGGTTTATATTTGTAACTGCCAGATCCACCGCTAACAGATATTATTCTCTTTGAGCTTTCCCTTTCGGGCTTCCCCTCAAGGCTTTAAAACGCGTCTGCTAGGGGAAGGTTTCCACATCGGGTGGTTTGTTCTCCTTCCCAACCAATGTGGGACATCACAATCCACCCCCCTTCAGGGCCCAGTGTCCTCGCTGGCACTCTTTCCTTCCTTCAATCGACGTGGGATCGCCCCCCAAATCCACCCCCCTTTGGGGCTCGCGTCCTTACTGGCACATCCTCGTGTCTACCCCCCTTCAAGGAACAGCGAGAAGGCTGGCACATCGTTTGATGTCTGGCTCTGATACCATTTGTAATGACCAAGGCCCGCCGCTAGCAGATATTGGCCTCTTTGGGCTTGCTTCCCCTCAAGGCTTTAAAACAGGTCTGCTAGGAGAAGGTTTCCACACTCAAGTTGTTCTCCTCCCCAACCAATGTGGGACATCACAATATTTTTCTTTTGAAGAGCTTATCTTGTAAAACATTGAATAAAATGAAATTTTTATCTACAGAAACATTATGAACTAATTTAATTTTATTAAAAATAAAAAATATATATTTAATATTGTAGCAAGAACTCTACCTTTGTAAAAACCGTAGCTTACATGGTCTTTTGGTGTATTCCAAAAACATAATACCATTAAATTAACTTGTGCGAGCCATTTAAAAGAATTGAAAATTTTCAACTAATAAATTGCGTGGACTTACTCGAGGATTTTCATCCAATAATATATTTAATATTTAATATATTAGGATATAATACATCAATCATACTCATATTTATATATTTATATTTGGTAAATTATCTCATTCAAATTTTAAATTTATATATTCGAATTTTTATTTTTCTTTAATGTAATTAATATATATTAATTATTTTAATATTTAATATATTAAATATAATAAATAAAGTTTTCTATTTTTCGATTAATATATTAAATATTAATTTGAATACTTCAAAATAAATATATTTTTTTCTTTTTATATTTAATATATATAATATCTTAAATAATAATTTAAATACTTAAATTAAATATATTTTTCTCGTTTTCTATTATAATATGATCTTTTTAATGTTAATTCGAACTATCAAGAAAAAATTTTGGACCGATAGATTATAAGCTCCAATCATAAAAAATAAATAATTAATTAATTTTTCACTCCGTTATAAACCTATATAGTTGAATTCTTATACATATTTATTGTCGGCAAGCAGATCCTTCACTAGTTGTTCGTAGTTATTACTGAGTCAAAAGTCCATGTAATTACATCTTGATTCAACCATAAACCAAGTCTCTCTCGGGCAAACGAGAGGGTGGACCCCATTGTTTAAGTACCAAAATCAACACGTAAGGAACTACTCATCTACTTATCCTATATGGAAAGGAGAAAATTTCATCTGTGTCATTGTGTTCTTAGTGACACAATCGCACTTTCGAAGGCAGCGGACTAGTGATTGAGCGGCACTCACTTTCCAACGACAAGTGAGCTAAGCCAATTTGTTCTTGCATCGCCTACGGCCAAGCGACGTATGATCGAGTCTCTAGCCTCGATTTTAAAAGAAGGTTTTAGAAAACGAGGAGAGAAAGAGATTTTAGAAAGAGAGATTTTGGAAAGAGACGTTATATAAGCAAGCAAGAGAAAGATAACAACGGCTTAGCATATATAACCTTGGGTAGGGAGAAGTTGACAACTAGTCATATCCCCTATAGTACATTCTGAGCCATTTTATGTCTGGCAGACCTAGACATGATATTTTTGAGGCGTCATACGCTCTAGAACTACAAAAGGAAAAACACTAGAATGAAAAGACATGACAAGGGTTTGGCTTGTCATGGGCATGCGGCCATGGGCAACACGCCCTGGACGAGCATGACCGTGACATCCTCCCCCACCTAATTGGTTGACGTCCCTGTCAACAGACTACTTTCAAACCTTGCGATGTGGGTGGCGGCGGAGTTCAGATCTTCGGCGCGTTCCCAGCTGGTTTCCTCTGTAGGGAGATTCTTCCATTTGACAAGGAATTCACGAATCGTCCGTACAGGTCTTCCTATCTTCCTAACCCTTTCGGCTAGGATCTCCTCTACTTCTTTTGTTTCTTTTTGCTTCAGATCGATACTCGGTCTTGTGATTGCATTTCGTTGGTCGTCGTCTGGGTCAGGGTGGTAGGGCTTCAAGTTGCTCACATGAATTACTGGGTGGATTTTCATCCATGCGGGTAGTGCAACTCGGTAGGAGGTAGCCCTGATCTTTTTAAGGACTTCAACCGGGCCTTCATATTTTCGAACTAGTCTCTGGTCCTTTCGGCTGTGAAATCTGATCTGTTCTGGTCTCAGCTTGATGAGAACTTGATCTCCTGCTCGGAATTGAAGGGGGCGACGCTTCTTGTCCGCCCACTTTTTCATATGCTTGGAAGCCTTCTCTAAATATGTTCGGGCTATATCTGTCGTCTGCTTCCATTCTCTTGTAAAGTTGTGAGCTTGAGGGTTTTTTCCTGCATAAGGATGATCAATAATATGGGGTAAGGCCGGTTGTCGTCCACTTACAATTTCGAAGGGACTCTTTCCTGTAGACGAGCTTGTTTGGCAATTGAAGCAAAATTGGGCGACATCTAGCAGTTGTATCCAGTTCTTCTAGCGAGCGTCGACGAAGTGACGTAAGTATTCTTCGAGCAAGCAATTGAACCGTTCTATCTGTCCATCGGTTTGAGGGTGATAACTCGAGGAGATGTTTAAGGTTGTTCCCAAGAAGGCGAATAACTCAGTCCATAATGTCCCAATGAATCTGCCATCCCTATCACTAATGATGCTCGACGAAATGCCCCATAACTTTACAACGTGTTTGAAAAATAGTTGGGCTGTGAGTTCCGCCGAGCATAATTTGGGAGTGGGGATGAATGTCGCATATTTTGAGAATCGGTCTACGATGACCAAGATGGCGTCATATTCCCCGACTTTTGGGAGGCGTGTAATGAAGTCCAGAGATACACTTTCCCAGGGTCTTGTTGGCATAGGTAGAGGTTCCAAGAGTCCTGAGACTTTGGCTTTCTCGACTTTGTCCTGTTGACAGATGAGGTACGTCTTGGTGTATTGCATGATGTTCTCTCGCATGTTTGGCCAGAAGTACCCCTTCTTTATTAGGGCGTATGTTCTTTGCCACCTAGGGTGTCCGGCTCATAAGGTATCATGACATTCCTGAATGAGCTTCTTCCTCAGTTCCCCCGTTCTTGGGACATACAATCTGTTTCCTTTGGTCATTAGAAGGTCTCCCTCAACCCAAAACTGTCGTGTTTTTCCAGCTTTAGCTAGTTCGACGACGGCTTTGGCCGATGGGTCTTTATGTAAATGTTCCTTGATGCTGTCGCGCATCGATCCATCGATATTACTTGAATGAATATGGGCTAACATGCACAGGGCTGCATGTTCTCCCTTCCGACTCAGTGCGTCAGCTGCTTGATTACTCTTTCCTGCTTTGTGTTCGAACTTGAAGTCGAATTCGGCCAACGACTCCTACCACCGGGCTTGTTTTGCCGTTAATTTTGGTTGATCAAAGAAGTGGCAAATGGCGCTGTTATCCGTCTTCACTACGAACTATGATCTCAAGAGATACTGTCTCCAGACTAGAAGACAGTGGACTACAGCCAGCATTTCTTTCTCGGAGACTGTATCTCCGTTCGGCATCGTTGAGCTTTCGACTTTCGTAAGCGATGGGGTGGCCTTCCTGAATAAGGATCCCACCTAGAGAAAAGTCGGAAGCATCTGTTTCTATTTCAAATGGCTTTGTAACATCTACCAACCCGAGGACAGGACCCCTCGTCATGGTTGTTTGTAGATTTTTAAAGGCCATTTGACAATCATTCGACCATGACCAAGGGTGGTCTTTCTTCAACAACTCTGTCAATGGGGCGGCTCGTCGTGAAAACCCTTCGACGAACCGCCTATAGTAGTTGGCTAATCCTAAGAAGGACCGCACCTCGGATACAGAAGTAGGAACTTTCCATTCTTGGATAGCTTTTATCTTGTCGCTATCCATACTAATTTGTCAACATTTGACGACATGTCCAAGGAAGTTGATGCATGTTTGTGCGAATGCACATTTCTCTTTCTTCACATACAGTTGGTTCTGCCGTAGCTTGTCAAACACCAGCTTCAAGTGCACTTTGTGTTCCTCTAGGATTGTGCTGTAAACAACGATGTCGTCGAGGTATACTATGACGAACTGATCCAAGTATTCGTAGAAAACTTGGTTCATCAACGTGCAGAAAGTAGCTGGGGCGTTTGTCAAGCCAAAGGGCGTTACTAGGAATTTGAAGGCCCCATATCTTGTTACGCACGTCGTCTTGGGTTCGTCCCCTTTGGCAATACGTACTTGGTAATACCTGATCGGAAGTCCAACTTCGTGAAGTACTTGGCCCCGTGAAGTTGGTTGAACAAGTCGGATATTATCAGCAGCGGATATTTGTTGCGTACCGTCACCTTGTTTAAGGCTCTATAGTCTATGCACAGATGCAACGTCTCATCCTTCTTCTTCTGGAACAGTACGGGGGCTCCGTAAGGTGCCTTTGCCGGGCGAATGAATCCCGCCTTCAGCAACTCATCCAGTTGTTTCCTCAAATCGGCTAGTTCGGGCGGAGCCATCCGGTATGTGTTCTTCGCTGGCGGTTTAACCCCGGGGAGGAGTTTGATTTCATGGTCAATGCCTCGATGAGGTGGTAGTGTTTGGGGTAGGCTCTCTGGCATTATGTCGGCATAGCTGTTTAGTACTTCCTTGATTTCTTCTGGGACAGTTTTTTCAGTGGTCGCTTCTTCCATCAGTGGTATGGCCATGAATGTAGGTTCCTCTCGTGCGAGTCCCCTTTTCAGTTGTATGGCCGATATCATTCGAAGATTACCTGGTTGCTTGATGCTTGCAGGTATTACTGTGGGGTTGCGGTCGGTGATCACCAAGCATTTCGCCAGTGGCATTGCAATGACTTTTTGTTCTAGGAGGAACTCAATCCCAAGTACCACGTCGAAGTCGTCCATGCGAACCACGACAAGGTCTAGCTCTCCTGTCCAATCCCCTATTTTGAAGGGGACTCCTTTGGAAACTCCCACAATAGGCAAGGCCTCGGAGTTGACAACTTTTATTTTTCCCGGGTCCTTTCCTATGGTGAGTCCTAATCTTCGGGCTTCCTGATCGGCAATGAAGTTGTGGGTCGCTCCTGAGTCTATCAGAGTGCTCTTGCTCGGTCGAGAATTTATTGTCGCATCTACGAACATGAGCCCTTTCTCTATTATCTCATTCAGTTCGACTTTCCATTGGAGGGCTGACAAGAATTTAAGTGCGCCCATTCGGGGGTTGTCGTGATCTTCCTTCTTGTCTAGCATAGTCTCGACCCTTGCGTCATTGCTCTCTTGAATGGACACTTGGAGCGCAGTGAGAGAGGCCCGATGAGGATAGTAGGATACTTTGTGGGGACCTTTACACAGCATGCATTGTAAAGGTATCGTCGGGTGGTTCCTTTGATGGTAAGGTTCTCGAGATGTCCCCGCTTGATTGTTCTGAGGAGGTCTATCCGTCCATCCGCTTAGTCTGTCGTTACCTCCGTTCGATCGATTGGAGCTTCCATTTCGATGCCCTGGTGGCTTGTATGTTTTGCCTCCAGTGTTTGGGGCCGGTGTCATTCTTCTTTGGGATCCCGCTTCGTTCCCACAGTCTAGGAGTCTCTCGGTGCAGGCCATTGCGGTAGCTAGGGTTTGGACCTTATTCTCATGTAACTTTGTTTTGGCCCACGGCTGTAACCCATTTATAAAGAAGAACACCTTGTCCTTCTCTGCTGTGCCTCTGATATCCAGCATCAGGGTTGAGAACTGTCTGACATAGTCTCGTATGTTTCCAGTATGTTTCAGGACTACTATTTTCTCCATTGCTATATGTCCTGCGTTTTCGGGGAGGAATTGTTCCCTCAACTCTTTCTTGAGGTCCTCCTATGAGTCGATGGTGCACAATCCTTCCTCGATGTCTTGCACCTTCGTACGCCACCACAGCTTGGCGTCGTCTATGAGATACATCGAGGCTACAGTCACCTTCTTGTCGTCAGTACAAGCCGTTGTCGCTTTGAAGTACTGTTCGACATCAAAGATGAAATTTTCCAACTCCTTGGCGTCCCGTTTCCCTTTAAAGGCTCTAGGGTCTGGGAACCTTAGTTTGTTGGATCCTCCATTAGTTTGCCCAGCCGTGACGCCCTCCACGGCTTTCATGGACACTTCAATTCGAGTGCTCATGGAGGCCATCCTTTCTTGGATGTCGTCGATTGTTCTTCTGAATTCATCATCTAATCCATTGAACAAACTCATCATTGTATTTTGTAGCACGTCGAACTCTTCGCCACGTCCCTCTTTGTGTGCGACAGAGCTATCCGGACTACCAGACGATTTTGGGCTTCTCGTAGGAGCAACTCTTTTTTCAAGCGAGGTCACTCGAAACATCAGTTCTGCGATTGGCAACCCATCTAGGCGGTTGCCCATTGCGTCAATTTCTACGACTTTTCCACTCAATTCGGTCACCCGTGCTTCCAGGAAGCGGAGGGTGTCAGGGACTTCCTTGAGGAACAGCATTTCCTCCTCTATTAGAGTAAGCCGGTCGGCTTGTGCTTTGGGTGTCGTCTTTGTCGCCGACATGATTTCGATCTTTACGATGTTACGGAGCTAACAAAGCTCTGATACCACTTGACACAATTGCACTTTCGAAGGCAGCGGACTAGCGATTGTGCGGCACTCACTTTCCAACGACAAGTGAGCTAAGCCAATTTGTTCTTGCGTCGCCTACGGCCAAGCGACGTATGATCGAGCCTCTAGCCTCGGTTTTAAAAGAAGGTTTTAGAAAACGAGGAGAGAGAGAGAGATTTTAGGAAGAGAGATTTTGGAAAGAGACGTTATATAAGCAAGCAAGAGAAAGATAACAACGACTTAGCATATATAACCTTGGGTAGGGAGAAGTTGGCAACTAGTCATATCCCCTATAGTACATTCTGAGTCATTTTATGTCTGGCAGGCCTAGACATGATATTTTTGAGGCGTCATACGCCCTAGAACTACAAAAGGAAAAACACTAGAATGAAAAGAGATGACAAGGGTTTGGTTTGTCATGGGCATGCGGCCATGGGCAACACGCCCTGGACGAGCATGACCGTGACACTTAGCTCCCTGTTTGGTCAAATCCTAAAAATAGTAGGTACATTGAATTGGCTACCAGAGTCATTCTCACCTATGGAGAAATTCATAACTCGCTCAAGATTAAGATCAAGTCATAGATGATCATCCTATGAAATATTAATTTTCTCGATTAAGAGATTTTGAAGGAGAGATTTAAATATTTTGTGGTTCAATCTTATACAAATTCATAATATAGGATACACAGACTCACATATATTCACATGAACGATTTTGATAAAATAATTTGTAACAATTACAAAGTGGGCCGTATCAATCATGTTACTCGGATAAGGCATTCAACAGATTACACTCATAACTTTGGATTTCTATACAATAAATAATATTAAAATAAAATAATCAAAACTATTATTAAAAATGTAATTAATTAATTACGACAGCTTAGGGTATAAAGCCTAACAGATATTATGTTATGTTCTCTTTTAAATGTGTTGTTTTCTTCTAGATCTCGAACAAAATACTTAAATAAATTCTTTCCTTGCACGTAATAGATGGTTTAGCATGTGTAGCATGGTACTGCAATAAATAAAATTTTCAAAAAGTTAAGTTTACCTTCCATCAGAAATAATGTTTGATAACTCTCGAAAAGTAGAGTAATATCAAGTTTTTTTTTTTTTTTTTTTTTTTTTTTTTTTTTTGCAGTTAATTTTGCATTTTTACTCACCATTTTTTCATTAATTGCTCTATTTATTCTAATTAGTATAAATGAAATAGTCAATTGTGGTTTAATATTTAAAGAAGATCAATTTGCATAAATCGAGCTTAATTGTACATTTAATTGAGTTATTTGGTAAAATTTCGGAACATGTATGTTGAACTATGATGTTGTAGCAAATCTGGAAACAACACTACTTGCAATCTGGAAATAAATTACTGACCCTAATGCTAGAGCAATTCGGAAAGCAAACTTTTCGGGGATGACATGGAAATTTTAATCCACATCATCAATCCATGTGGGTCATTGACTACCAAATTAGACACATCCTAGGTGGACGATTTTATACTTTCTCTGTCATAAACGAAGAAACAAACATTATAAAAGAAAAGGGATACCTAAAGAAGAGGAAGAGCCACACTTTAGAAAGCATATTTTCGAATTAGACAGTAGTAGCCTCTGCTGCAGTGCTGTGAAATCAGAGAAAAAGAAGAAAACTCTAATCTAAAAGTTGCTGCAATGCTATGAAATCAGAGAAAAAGAAGAACACTCTAATCCAAAAGTTGTTGACAACAAAAGGAAAAGAAGACCAAGAAAGATTGATTAGAGAAAAGAGGTGGGTGTGAGAGCTCAAGGGAAAGGAACTTGCTCACAATGCATCTCAGAGGACCTAAGAATTACGTTGGCCACAATACATCTCATGGACGATGCAAAACTATGGTGGCGCTAGAAGGTCAATGATATCCAAAATGAATCATGCACCATAAACTCATGAGAAGATCGTTGATGGAATCGATGCAATTGACCCTCCCCGGGATGGGTTGCCAATCAAAGAACTGATGTTTGGGGTTGAAGACATTTCTTCATCAATTCCTCCACCCCCTATCACAACAAGGCACAGTTAACCCAACATTCTACTGCAAAAGCCAACCCATTCGATGAAGCAACCTTGGACCCTCTTGGTTACGCTGTGCTTGGATGTACTTGTATTCCACACGCCGGCGATGAGATTCAAACCGCCCCCATTCAGTGGTTCCCGTGCCAATGACATGGCATCGAAAGAGTGACCGAAACCTGTCCCTGACCAGCTCGTGAGTAGCATCCCGGGTCGGCACAACGTAGCGTCAAAGCAAGTATTTCCTTAGAAGAAAAAGCCACACGATCGAAGAGCTCGGAACGTTGAGGTAGCTCTGAGAGCTCTATCATACACATGGAAGGACGTGTCGAAGAGTTAGACATTACACAAAAGACCATGCTGAAACTCTTTAGCGATCTGACTAAAGACTCCAAGACAACAACACCAAAAATCCATTGTTGTCCAGCGATTAGGATATCTGGCTTTCACCCAGGAGGCTTGGGTTCAATTCCCGACAATCGAATTTTATTCTCTTATTTCTAAGTGTTTTATAGTTCCAAAGGCACTATAATGGACTAGTTCAATAGTATCTTAGAACTTTTATGAACTTTGTACTTTTGTTCATGTTATGTTATAGATATTTGGTTCAAGCTCAACAACTGGGGTTGAGGTGATTCAAATGGTTAATGTGATAATCCAGTTGAATAGTTACCGGTCGTTTCCAAGGTCTCTCTTATTGAACGTCATCATGGCTGAGATGAGCACCCGAGTGATTTTGACAATGAGGGTCATAGAGAACCACACCCCAAGTCAAGCTCATGTTGGACTTAACAAACTGAAAAATCCAAGAACCCAAAGCCTTCAATGGAAACCGGGATGCCAAAGAATTAGAAAACTTTGTTTTTGACGTAGAACAATAGTTCAATGCTACCATGTTAGGTTATGGAGTTTGCTACTTATTTATAGCTTGATCAAAGGTTATACATAGTAAAGCTATATCCTATATATCTATATATATATATATATATATGATAAATAGCTATATATAGTAGACGGTTAAATCTGGTAAAGTTATATATAGTAAACGGAACCATATATATATCCACTCAGGTAGAACCAATGCTACAGTGTTAGGTTATGGAGCTTTCTTTTTCTCTGTATTCTCTCTTACATATACTCATCAATACAAATTCTTTAGCCAGAGTTCTCCTTGTATTCTCTCTCTCCTATTTCTTTGTGTTCATCTAGATCAAGTGTGTGTTGTTGTGCGATCCTAACAACTGGTATCAAAGCTAGGCGAAATTCACCAGGATCTGTGAAGATGGAAAGTTCAAAGATTGGAATTGAGAAGTTCGATGGATTCAATTTCGGTTTCTGGAAGATGCAAATTGAAGATTATCTGTACCAGAAAGTTCTTCATGTACCCCTGTTGGGGGTGAAGTCGGATACCATAACCACGGAACAGTGGAAGCTCAAGAACCGACAAGCCTTAGGGCTGATCCGGTTGACGCTATCCAGAAACGTGGCGTTCAACATCATCAAGAAGAAGACAACGTCAGGTCTGTTGAAGACGCTGTCGAATATGTACGAAAAACCGTCGGCTATGAACAAGGTGTATTTGATGCAAAGATTGTTCAATCTATAGATGTCTGAAGTTGGATCTGTTGTTGATCATATTAATGAATTCAATATGATTGTAAGTCAACTGAGTTTGGTGGAAATTAATTTCGAGGATAAAATTAAAGCATTGATTTTGATGTCATCTTTACCCGAGTCGTGGGATACTGTTGTTGCCGCAATCAGTAGTTCTCGAGGATCTGATAAATTGAAGTTTGATGAAATTCGAGATGTAGTTCTCAGCGAAAGTATTCGCAAACGAGAAATTGAAAGTTAATCTGGCAGTGCTCTGAGTGTTGACCAACGGGGAAGAAGTAAACTAAAGGGCCCAAACATATGACTATCAAAATCTCCAAATAGACCAAAAGTAACGTGTTGGAATTGTGGAAAAAACGGTCACTAACGGATAGATTGTACAAGACCAAAGAGGAAGCAGAATCACAAATCTAGAGATGATGATTCTATAAAATTCAGCAGAAGATATTGGGGATGTCTAATCCTCAGCGTGGACAGTTCGATTGAATTTTGGATTTTGGATTCAGGTGCATCTTTTCATTCGTTTCCAAATAAACAGTTGTTCCGGAATTTCAAGTCTAGAAAATTTGAGAAGGTGTATCTTGCCGACAACAAAGATTTGGAGATTAAAGGAAAAGGAGATGTCTGCATAAAAACTTCGGTAGGAAATCAGTGAACATTACAAGATGTCAGATACATTCCTGGTCTCAAGAAGAACCTGATGTCTATTGGTCAGTTGGATAGCATAGGCTATGCAGCAGAGTTTGGAAAGAGTTCGTGGAAGATTGTGAAGGGTGTCATGGTTGTTGCACGTGACACAAAATTCGGAACCTTATACACTACTGCAGAGTGTATAAACATTGTTGCTGCTGCTGAGAGTGCTTCCAATTCAAGTCTATGGCACAATAAACTGAGACACATGAGCGTTAAAGTAATGAAGATGTTGACTGCGAAAGGAGCTTTAGAAGGCTTAAAATCTGTTGATATGGGTCTTTGTGAGAGCTGTGTTATGAGCAAACAGAAACGCCTTAGTTTCACAAAGGCTGCCAAAGAACCGAAGAAAGTGCGGTTGGAAATGGTCCATACAGACGTTTAGGGACCATCTCCAGTTTCATCACTTGGTGGATCAAGGTTCTACGTCACCTTCATCGATGACTTCAGCAGGAAGGTATGGGTTTACTTTTTGAAACACAAGTCAAATGTGTTTGCCACCTTTAAGAAGTGAAAAGCTGAAGTTGAAAATCAGACGAGCTTGAAGATCAAATGCCTGAGGTCTGACAATGGAGGAGAGTACAACAACTTAGAGTTTAAAACATTTTATGCAGTTGATGGAATTAGATTAATAAGAACAATTCCCGGTAAGGCAAGATAAAATGGTATTGCAGAAAGAATGAACAGAACATTGAATAAGCGAGCAAGAAGCATGAGGATTCATTCTGGACTACCAAAGACATTCTAGTCTGATGCTGTGAACACAACAACATATTTGATTAATAGAGGGTCGTTAGTACCCTTAAAGTTCAAATTGCCCGAAGAAGTATGGGCAAGAAAAGAACTCAAGTACTTTCACTTGAGAACTTTTGGTTGTACTGCGTATGTTCATGTTGATCCAGAAAAGAGAGATAAGCTTGATGCTAAGGCTGTGAAATGCTACTTCGTAGGCTATGACTCTAACATGTTCGGGTACATGTTTTGGGATGTTAAGAATAGAAAAATCCTAAGACACTGCGATGTGACCTTTGATGAAAATGTCCTGTACAAGAACAAAAAGAAGATAAACTCTGAGACTACGAAGCAAGTGAGAGTTGAGCTTGAGTGGCAGAAAAATTCACCCAGTGATGTAGAAGAAGCTCAAGACACTCATGATCCTATTGCTGAAGAACTAGACGTGGAACAAGTTACACCTGAGCAGGTGTTGAGGAGATCATCTAGAACTATCAAAACACCAAATAGATATTCACCCTCATAACATTACTTGTTGCTGACTGACGAAAGAGAACCAGAGTCCTTTGATGAGGCCGTACAAGTGAAAGATTCAACTAAGTGGGAGCAATCCATGGATGATGAGATGAGCTCACTTGAAATGAATAATACATGAGTGCTGACTGAGTTACCTACAGGAAAGAGAGCTCTGTTGAACAAATAGGTGTTCAAAATCAAGACTGAACCAAATGGCAGAAGAAGGTTTAAGGCTCGGTTAGTTGTTAAAGGATATTCACAAAGAAAAGACATTGATTATGCTGAGATCTTTTCTCCTGTTGTGAAATTAACTACTATCTGAATTCTGCTGAAGATTGTTGCATCGGAGAATTTGCACCTTGAGCAAATGGATGTAACAATGACGTTTTTACATGGAGATTTAGATAAGGAGATCTATATGCAACAACCAGAACGGTTTGCAGCTCCAGGCAAGGAGCACATGGTGTGTAAGCTCAATAAGAGCTTGTATGGACTGAAACAAGCACCGAGACAATGATACAAGAAGTTTGACTCCTTCATGTGCAAGAGTGGTTTCCACAGGAGTGAAAATGATCAATGTTGTTACCTCAAGAAATACATTGATTCTTATGTGTTTCTACTCTTGTATGTGGATGATATACTGATGGTTGGATCAAGTATGAGGGAGATAAACCACCTAAAGGCAAGCTTGTTTTCAGTATTTGAGATGAAAGATTTTGGTGCAGCGAAGCAGATTCTTGGGATGAGAATTTCTCAAGATAGATCTGCTGGCACATTAAATCTATCCCAAGAGCAGTACATTGAGAAGGTGTTGTCCAAATTCAAGATGAATTATGCTAAACCTAGAATTACCCACTTGGCAAATCGTATTAAATTGTCAAAGAGGCAATCTCCCAAGACAGTTGAGGAACGTGAGCACATGGCATCAGTTTCGTACGCTTCTGCAATTGAGAGTTTGATGTATGTTATGGTGTGCACTAGACCTGATATAACACATGCAGTGGGTGTTGTTAGCAAGTACATGGCAAATCCAGGGAAAGAACATTGAGAAGTTGTGAAGTGGCTTCTGGATATCTGAGAGGTACATCCAATACTTCACTCTGTTATGGCAATGACAAAGTAGTTCTGCAAGGTTTGGTGGATGTTGATCTGAGTGGAGATGTAGACTCTAGCAAGAGCACATCTGAATATATCTACACTATAGATGGAACAGCAGTGAGTTGGATGTCCAAGCTTCAGAAATGCGTTGCTCTCTCATCTACTGAAGCTGAGTACGGGGCAATAGCTGAAGCTAGAAAGGAGATGATAAGGATGATAGACTATCTAGAAGAATTAAGCATGAAATAGTGCAAGAAGATTCTTTATACAGATAGTCAGAGTGCTATATAGTTGTTGAAAAACTCAGTCTACCATTCAAGGACAAAACACATTAGAAGGCGATACCATTTCACTCGCAGGTTAGTGGAAGAAGGTGATGATGGTGTTAATATAACACATGCAGAAAAAATTTGGATCTTAGGCACTTTTAGAACATCAATTATAGTAAATAACTAGCATGTTCATAAGTATTAAAAGTTAATGAGTTTGAATACTAACCTTTTGTAGTTCAAACTTCTTTTTCCTCACGAACCGGTTTCTAACCACCACTGGTGTCTTCTCCACTATTCTCCGGCCTTCGAACGGGATTGTGGAATCCGGTGAGTCACTTTTGTAGTTCAAACTTCTTTTTCCTCACGAACCGGTTTCAAACCACCACTAGTGTCTTCTCCACTATCCTCCGCCTTAGAACGGGATTGTGGAATCCGGTGAGTCACTTTTGTAGTTCAAACTTCTTTTTCCTCACGAACCGGTTTCGAACCACCACTAGTGTCTTCTCCACTATCCTCCGACCTTAGAACGGATGGAATCCGGTGAGTGACTAAATTTGGGAGGGATTTTGTATATATGAAGAGAGTGTTTGTGAGAGGTTTTTCTCAAGGTTTTTCACCAAGAAGAAGAAGACCTTCCATGTACCATGATCACTCTATTTAAAGAGTCATGTTTGCATGTTCATGCAAATTTGAGATCACCAAATTTTGACACTTAAAATTCCACTCAAATGTTTGAGATTATGTGGCAAGCATGCTTGAGTTAACCAAATTTTGACACTCAAAATTCCACTCAAACTTGTGGGGTTTATTTGGCAAACATGCAAGTTTGGTTAAACCAAATTTTTACACCTCAAAATTCCACTAACATGGATTTTTCCATGAGATGAAGTCAACATTTTGACTTTCTTCATTTTAATTCAACAATTAATTTGAATAATGAATTTCAAATTAAAGTAACATTAAATGATTAATTAAACTATTTAATTAATATTTAATATTAATTCAAATGTCAATCCCAATCAATTCCGATACATAATTGATTAAGATATTTAAATCTTATTTAAATATCTCAGATTCTCTCATTTTATTTAATTCGTAAATAAAACAAAAATGCGGTTAAATATATCGTATATATGTAGCGCAAATTCCCTAATTTGCATTCGAACACTTCGAACTTACTCGTCACACTATTCTATGGTATAGTCCGATATGAGCTAGCAGAGGGACCTAATGGACCTATAGATCATGGGCTCCAACGATCCAAGATTAACCGGCTAAACTCATTAACCTTGTTAACCAACATTCGTTAACTACTAGGACACTCCACTATAGCCTAGTAATTGCACTCCCCTCACTATAGATATATTTCTGTCCATTTGATATAACCATGATTAGTAAGTCGATCCTTCACAGGTTGTTCGTAACTAGAGCTGGGTCAATTTACCGTTTTACCCCTAAAGTTACTTCTTGTTCCTTATGTCTCACTGATCCTCTAATGAACAATTGGTTTGTGGTCCAACCAGTAAACCGAATCCCTCTCAAGCCAATGAGAGGGTGGGGCCCCTTGTTCAAGACCTGGAGTCAGTGCTTAAGGGAACTACCTCTCTTCTATCCCTAAAAGTGGGTAGGAGTGAATTCCATCTTGCACCCCACGTCCCCAGCCATTCACCCAGTCTTACCCCTGAAATGAGAGGCCTATTGAGTCGACGAACTAGAGCAACTCTCACCCATGCAAATCTAAGGATAATTCCGAATAAACAGGAGTTCATGGTTAGCTCAGGATTAAAACCGAGTTACCTAGGTTATCGAATGAAAAGAAAATCAGTCTCAATAGTAAACGACATTATAAAGTGAGAGTGGTTTTCTTCATGGTCCGATCTTATGCAATACTCATTGCATAGGACGCCCCCACTCACATGTCTCCACATGTACAATTTAGTGATCACATTGTTTATATCATATACAAAAGTGGGCCGCATCCATAGTGTCCCCAGAATAAGGTACTCAGCCTTATTCTTATACTATAGATCATTTTGACTATATACTTGAACTTGATCCACTCTTATGTCTCTACATATAGTTCAAGTAATCATACTATAGCCAGAGTGTTCTTAGTTTATTGGATTCAGATTAATGATCGTAAATTTCACTTTATTCAATAACAATCTTTACTGAATAAACAACAATAATAACTTGATTGAAAATAGAATATGTTTTTGTTTACAAACTATGAGTTTTAGGACATAAAACCCAACAGGTGATATGTGTTTAGAGAAGATAGAGGCTGCAAAGAATCCGGCAGACATGTTGACAAAATGTGTTGATGTTGAAAATTAAGGTTATGAAAAGCCTTAATTGGTATGGTGCAGTGATCGTTTGAGAATGAAATTCTTGGTTGATTGGATCAATCTCCAATTGGGAGAATTGTTAGGTTATAGAGCGTGCTACTTATTTATAGCTTGGTCAACGGTTATACATAGTAAAGCTATATCCGATAAAACTATATCCGGTAAACCTATATATATATAAATAGTTATATATAGTAGATGATTAAATTTGGTAAAGCTGTATATAATAAACGGAACTATATATATATCCCCTAGGTAGAGCTTTGAAAATGTACTCTGTATTCTCTCCCATACATACTCATCAATACAAATCCTTTAGTCAGAGTTCCCCTCGCATTCTCTCTCTCCTATTTCTTTGTGTTCATGTAGATCGAGTGTGTGTGTTGTTATGCGATCCTAACATATAGGAACTTGCTCAGAGGACCTGAGAGTTACGTTGGCCAAAATGCATCTCATGGATGATGCAAAACTATGATGGCGCTAGAAGGTGAATGATATCCAAAATGGATCATGCACCATAAACTCATGGGAAGACCGTTCATGGAATCGATGCAAGTGACCCTCCCGGGGATGGGTTGCCAATCAAAGAACTGAAGTTTGGGGTTGACTCCTTAGAAGAAAGAGTCACACGATCAAACAGCTCGGAACGTGGAGGTAGCTCTGAGAGCTCTATCACACACATGGAAGGATGTGCCGAAGAGTTAGACACTACACAAACGACCATGTTGAAACTCTTCAGCGATTGGAGTAAAGACTCCAAGACAACTACACCAAAAATCCATTGTTGTCCAATGATTAGGATATCTGGCTTTCACCCAAGAGACCTGGGTTTGATTCCCGACAATGGAATTTTATTTTTTTATTTTTTTTGTTCTATAGTTCGAGAGGCACTATAATGGACTAGTTCAATAGTATCTTAAATTGAAACGAATTTTATGAACTTTGTACTTTTGTTCGTGTTATGTTATAGATATTTGGTTCAAGCTCAACAAGTGCGGTTGAGGTGATTCAAATGGTTAATGTGATAATCCAGTTGAACAGTTATCGGTCGTTTCCAAGGTCTCTGTTGTTGAACGTCATCATGGCTGAGATGAGCACCCGAGTGAGTTTGACAATGAGGGTCGTAAAGAACCACACTACAAGCCAAGCTCATGTCGGGCTTAATAAACTGAAAATCCAAGAATCCAAAGCCTTCAATGGGAATTGGGATGCGTGGGATTGAGGTGATTCAAATGGTTAATGTGATAATCCAGTTGAACAGTTACCAGTCGTTTCCAATGTCTCTCTTGTTCAACGCCATCATGCCTGAGACGAGCACTTGAGAAGAGGCAACCAAGGAGCGAGAAGAACATTATATTTATATAGTTGTGTAATTTTATTTAATCCATAGAGAAAAACAAATAAATTAGAATTAAAATTTAATCCATAAAGAAAAACAAATAATTTAAATTTAAATGGGGAAATAAAAACAGCCGTAGTAGTACATGCAGACGCCCGCCCGCTCAAACCCCAAAATCACTTTCCCACACGTGCGACCACAGAAAACGTTATATACACACGTGCCAACCAGTCCACGTCCCACGTCAAAAACCCACTTCTAACGCTCCCTCCACATGCCCCTTCCTTCACTTGGAAGGCTTAATTTTTTTAATTATTTATTTTCCACCTCAAAATTTTTATATTTCATTTATTTTATAAAATTAAAAAATCAACTCCACTCACACCAATAAAAATATATTTAATTTTTATTAAATAATAAATTAATGAGATAAAACTTAATATTATTTAAAAATTATCTTCTAAATAATAAAAAAATATTTTTAAGAGTTGTTATTAAATAATAAAATTTTATTTTTTTAATAAAAATAAAGTTTTAATTTATAAAATGTCTATTTATTTATTTCTAAAATATTTAGTTAGGTTAAAAATTTATTTGTAAATATGGTAAGAAAAAATATATTTTTTTAAATTAACTCCAAATTTGAGTCGATTCCGTTTCCATATAAACTCAATATAACTCGAATAAGTTCATAACATATTCCCAACCTGTGATGAAATTTTACGGGTTGTCGAGTTTTTTTAACGCTCCGGAAAAATTATATAAAAAATTAAATAATTATTTTTTTAAAAGTTTAATAATTATAACAAAATAGAACAATTTTAAAACTGAATAAAAGAAATATTAAAATAAATATGTGAAGAAAATAAAAAAGGAAAAAGTACAGTTCTCTTGACTTTGTATATACTCCTCTTCACTCTTCAGATCCTATCCCACAGCCCCAAAAAACCCACTCCCTAAAATCTGCTCTTCTTTTTCTTTCTCTCTCTCTCTTCTCAAACCCACCTGCATTTCTCTTTCTTCTCTAATGGGGTTTCTGTTTTCGCCCTCTTTTCAAGAATGCCATTGAAGGGGTTTTGAAAATCATCGTTTGGTACTCTCCTCTGTTCTTACTCTGCTTGTTTCTGTGTAAAATGAGCGAAAATTTGTTGGGTGTTCGCCCGTTTTTATGTGGATTACACTCTTTTTTGGGTTTGTTTTTGTTTTGTGTTCTTGGATCTGTGGTGTTTATGAACTCACTTGCTTGCATTTTCATTTTCGCTTCAGGGGTTGAGGGCTTTTCAGATCTGAAGCTTTTGAAGACTTGACGAAGATTCTCTCCTTTTGTTTGAGGATTTGGGTTTATCAGGTGAAATTTCAGACCCCTTTAAGGTTTTTCTGAAGAATTTGGGGTTTTTTTCATGTTTTATGGTATCTAGAGATCGATTAGTGTTCTTGCACATAATGTGTTTGTTAAAAGTCCTACGGCTTTTTTTAGTTCGGATTTTGAGTATGTTTTTGGGGTTTTTTAGGTGTGTTTAAAAAATCAATTGAACTGCGATGATGATGCAAAAGCCTCCACCAGAGGATTTCTTACTGAAAGAGACCAATCCCCATCTTGGTGGGGGGAAGGTCACTGGTGACAAACTAGCAAGTACCTATGACCTTGTTGAGCAAATGTATTACCTCTATGTTCGGGTCGTGAAGGCGAAAGACTTGCCCGGGAAAGATATCACGGGTAGCTGCGATCCATATGTGGAGGTTAAGCTTGGGAATTACAAAGGGACGACTCGGCATTTCGAGAAGAAGTCGAATCCTGAATGGAATCAAGTGTTTGCGTTTTCGAAGGATCGGATTCAGGCTTCGGTGCTTGAGGTGACTGTGAAGGATAGGGATCCTGTGAAGGATGATTTCATGGGGAGAGTTCTTTTTGACTTGAATGAGGTTCCGAGAAGGGTACCGCCCGACAGTCCTTTGGCACCACAATGGTATCGGATGGATGATAGGAAAGGGGACAAGGTGAAAGGGGAGCTGATGTTGGCTGTTTGGATGGGAACACAAGCAGATGAAGCATTTTCCGAGGCTTGGAATTCAGATGCTGCAACTGTGAGTGGAGCCGAAGGGATTGCGAATATTCGGTCTAAGGTTTATCTTTCTCCTAAGCTTTGGTATTTGAGGGTGAATATCATTGAAGCTCAGGATCTGCAGCCGAGCGATAAGGGTCGGTATCCGGAGGTTTTCGCTAAGGCTATACTTGGAAACCAGGCGTTGAGGACTAGAATATCCCAGTCTAGAACTATCAATCCAATGTGGAATGAGGATTTGATGTTTGTGGCAGCTGAACCATTTGAAGAGCCTTTGATTTTGAGTGTGGAAGACCGGGTTGCACCTAACAAGGATGAGGTCTTGGGACGGTGCGCAATTCCGCTGCAGTATATCGATAGGAGATTGGACCATAGAGCTGTGAACACAAGATGGTTCAATCTTGAGAAACATGTCGTTATCGTTGAAGGGGACAAGAAGAAGGAAATCAAGTTTTCGAGTAGGATTCACTTGAGGATATGTTTGGAAGGTGGCTACCATGTTCTGGATGAGTCAACACATTATAGTAGCGATCTTCGACCGACGGCGAAACAGCTCTGGAAGAACAGCATAGGGGTTTTAGAATTGGGGATTCTGAATGCTCAAGGGTTAATGCCGATGAAGATGAAAGACGGGCGTGGAACAACCGATGCATACTGTGTGGCTAAGTATGGGCAGAAGTGGGTTCGAACGAGGACGATCATTGACAGTTTCATACCCCGGTGGAACGAGCAGTACACTTGGGAGGTTTTTGATCCCTGTACCGTCATTACAATTGGCGTTTTCGACAACTGCCATTTGCAGGGTGGGGAGAAGGCTGTAGGATCGAAAGATGCACGAATAGGGAAGGTAAGAATTCGCCTCTCCACGCTTGAAACCGACCGAGTATATACTCATTCATACCCTCTGCTGGTTCTGCACTCGAGCGGGGTGAAGAAGATGGGCGAGATTCATTTGGCCGTGAGGTTTACATGCTCGTCCTTGTTAAACATGCTGCATATGTATTCACATCCCCTCCTCCCCAAAATGCACTACATTCATCCGTTAACAGTGAGCCAGCTCGATAGTCTTCGACACCAGGCGACTCAGATCGTCTCGATGAGGCTGAGCCGTGCTGAGCCACCGTTGCGAAAAGAGGTTGTCGAGTATATGCTCGATGTCGGCTCCCACATGTGGAGCATGAGAAGAAGCAAGGCGAATTTCTTCAGAATCATGGGAGTTTTCAGTGGACTGATTGCTGTTGGGAAGTGGTTTGATCAGATTTGCAATTGGAGAAACCCAATTACCACCGTTCTTATACACATCTTGTTCATCATCCTTGTCATGTACCCTGAACTCATTCTCCCCACAATTTTCCTCTACCTGTTCCTAATAGGAGTTTGGCACTATAGATGGAGGCCAAGGCACCCTCCTCACATGGACACCCGCCTCTCCCACGCCGACTCCTGTTACCCCGACGAACTCGACGAGGAGTTCGACACATTCCCTACGTCTCGCCCTGCCGATGTCGTGAGAATGAGGTACGATCGGCTGAGGAGCATCGCGGGGAGGATCCAGACCGTAGTCGGGGACCTAGCAACGCAGGGGGAACGGTTTCAATCTCTACTCAGTTGGCGCGACCCGAGAGCGTCGGCATTGTTTGTGATCTTCTGCCTGGTTGCTGCCATAGTTCTGTATGTTACACCATTCCAAGTCGTGGCGCTTCTTTCGGGGATTTACGTGCTGAGACATCCGAGGTTTCGGTACAAGCTGCCGTCGGTGCCGCTCAACTTCTTCCGGAGGCTGCCAGCCAGAACGGACTGTATGCTATGATTGGTAAGAAGAAGAAGAAGAAGAAGAAGAAGAAGATGAAGGTTTTGTTTTGTGTAATATGAATGATGGGGGCATTTTTTGGGCATTCAAGAGTTAAAATGTGTATGATGATGGTGATGGGCTTGGCAGTTTCTATTTATGGATTTGTATTATGTTAAGTATCTTTTCAATACAATTTCAAGTGTTTCTCAACTCTTCTTCTTCAACTCTTCCATTTTGTACCTAATGGATAAGCTTAAGCGTATGATATTGTCCTCAACGGAGATGTATTTCTTACTATATTCTTAATTGATCAACGTGGGACTCATCTCCCAACAATTCTCAATAATCATTCCCTCGGGAGAACAGCCTCCTCGCTGGCACATAGTCCGATATCTAGTTCTGATATCATTTGTAACAATCCAACTTCAAGCTCACCGCTAGCAGATATTGTCCTCTTTGAATTTTTCCTTTCGGGCTTTCCTTTATAAAAGTGTATTTCGTTCTTCTCTCCAACCAAGGTGGTATATCACAATACTAGTATAATATTGTTCACTTTGAGCACAAGCTCTTAATCGTTAATCGACATGACTACTTCTTGACTACTCTACTAAAAAAATCTTCCTAAATCAACATGCATTAAATAATAATAATAAATAATAATAATAAGTGAGATTTAAGATATATATATATTATTTATTTATTTAATTTATGAAAGCAGCAGCCAAAATGTGCGCTGTCAATTGGTAAAAAGCAAAGCTAGGTTCCTCATTATTTTAGTGAAAAGGACAAACCTTCCCAATGCATTCTCAGCCTATGCATTTGGACGCTTCCACGTTACCTACCCTAATTTATTATTTATTACCAAAATAAATAAATTATTATTATTATTATTATTATTATTATTATTATTATTATTATTATTATCTTATTAGAAAATTACAATTAACTTTTTAAAATACCTTTAATTTTTTTAAATATTAAAATAATATCTTTATTAAAAAATATCTATTAATTTTTAAAAATCGCATTAATATCTTTAATGTTTATATATATATATATATATAATATTTTATCATTCTACGCCTCTAATGGTAAAAATATTATATCACACAGCATAGTTGCGACATTAAATTAACCGTCATGTTACAATCAACGACATAACTATAGCTCATCGATTTCAATGCTACAAAACATTGAAGGGTTAAAAGTCAATCACAATAAATGTCATTTAAAATATTTTTTTTCTTATCTTATGCATGAACGGTGATAGGGCAGCGACAGTTGGACTATGGAACATGTCAAGCATACATCGTAAACTAGTCTACAAGTTCTGTAACGTAGAATTTTAATACCAACTTTAATAACTCTAGATTTCTACTTAGTTAAAGTTGTTACTGTGTATACATATTATAGGAATTTTATGGGTAAATACTTCATTCAAAACTTTATCATAAAAAGATAATCTTGGTCTTACATGTTTTTTTATAAGGCCTATATGTTGTTAAATGGAAATGCAAACTAACCTATACTAATGGATGCGGCGGTGGGGCGTTACTGGTGGTTGATGCGGTGGTCTCGAGTAGTGGGTGTTGGGCTGCAGACGCGGGTATTGGGTATTCCATTTACAGATTTGGGTCTCGAAGTGTAGGCTTGGGTCGAATGGATATTTGGGTTGTAGGTCTAGTTATTCGATTCAGATCTAATCCAAGATCCACGAACTTCGTCTTCTTTACCCGAATTTGCTCACGAAAATTTGACGTCTTTCTCTCCCTTCGAAACGACATTTATTTACATTCTCTATGGTCCCTATGTATAGATCTATCTTTTTCCCCTTCCCTACGACTTTTGTCCTCTTGTTTCCACGGCGTTCGTAAGACTTGTAAAACCAATTCCGACGTTACGTTTCTTTTTATCTCATAACATCACGCTTTGTGGACAACTAAGAAAATTCTATAAATACTACAAGTGTAAACATCTTACCTTGAGTACACTCAGAGTCACTAATGCCTCGTGTTTTTCTCGTCATGTGTTAGATCCATTTCTTCCCTTTTCACCAACAATGTATCTCTGCAAAGACTCTGGGAGTTGGGAGGAGCATGATTTAGTTGGGACACGTGAATTTCGACATTCGCTGAAATTCTCGCATTTTAATCAAACAATCTAGTTATTCGTTAGTAATTTTTTAAATAAATAAACAAATACATACGCCTTTTAACATGTGTGAAATAACTTTATTAGTGGTATTGAAACAAAAATCTTAATTAAGTGTATAAATATACACACACGTATATATATACATACATACATATATATACGCACATATATATACATATATATATATATATATATATATATTTATATTTATATTTGGATGATAAGCTTAATCAAAATTAAAATTGACCAAATTAAAAAAAAAAAAATTACATTTGGTACAAACTACCAAATTTGTTGTTTTAAGTTACAAAATTAAAAGTTTTTTTTTTTTTTTCTTACTTTCCATGCAAAAGTCATACATGGCAAATAAAACTGAACACGTGAAGTTCTTGGAAAAGAAAAAGAAAAATAAAAATAAAAATAAAAAGAATCTTATTTATTATTTTTGTTAATAAAATTTTATATTAAAATACTATTTTGTTTTTTTTTTTAATTTTAACTTGGTAATTGCAATTTTTTAAATTTAGTCTCAATAATTTTAATAAATTTTAAAATAATCTGATAAATAAAGTCTAATAAAAAAAAAGGAGAGATTTAAATTTGCATGGAAAAGGGTTAAATTAATAAAATACAAAAAAAATGATTTAATTAATTCATATAATGATCGATTAATTTGAAAAGAAGAAATTGGAGGTGCCTCCATAATTGAAATATTAAAAGGACAAACATTTCTTAGGGAGAATCTTCAATTAATGGCTAAAAAAAACACTACATTAACAAAACAGAAAATTGCAACTATAATTCAAATAATTGAATTCCTATAAATGATAAATTAATAAAATTATTACTTTCTCTATAAAAAAAAAAAAAAAAATACTTTTAAAATTTTAAAAGTTCCAATAATACTTTTTATATATATATATATATTTCTTTGAAAGATACTCTCAATATTAATAATCTTAAAAGAAAAAAAATATATCATTCAATTTAAAAAAAAAAATTATTAATATCTTTAAGCTTTTTTAAAAAAGTTCAAAATTACCCTTACTATTATTACTATGTTTAAAAAATACTCATGAAATTTAAAAAACACTTTTAAACTTTACATAAAAAAACCTTAAATTTTTTTTTTTTTTACCATCCATCAACATCTCATAGATTATCTTAAAACTTTTTTAATTATTTTTAAAAATTATTGAGTATTTTTTAAACATGTTAAAATATGTTTTTGATTTTTTTTTTTTAAATTAAGAATATTAAAAAGTAAAAGCCAAATTTTTTAAGAATGTGAAGAGCCTACGTGTAATATTAATCTATGTCAGAGTTGGCCAGTGCAAAGATCGTCATTGATACCGGGAGTTCGAAAGGAGAAAAGACGAAGATAGAGTGAAAGAAACGAGCAAAGTTGCTTTACCGAGTTCTCAAAGGCTTCAAAAAGAAAAGACTTAATAGAGTAATCCCTTATCTCAAATCATAGATGCTACGGGGCGCAGGAATCAAAATGTACCACTAGGTTGCCACATTCCCTTCTCCCGAGTCATATAATGACCCTGAACAAGAAAAAGTTGCTTTCGATGTGAGATTCGCAGGATTTGAGTTGTTAAAAAACTCGAGGACTTGAAAATTTTGATCAACTAAGCGTAGTCCCTATGGTTTAGGTTGAGTTATGAACTTACTTGAATTGAGTTAGATTCAATAAATAAAAAGTTGATGCATTTCTTTGGTTCATGGTTCTACTAGATTGAGTTGAACGGAGCAGCTACATGGACCCCTTTCTTTCTGTTGTTGCCAGCGCTTTCTCGAGCCAAGCCGGAATTCTTTACGAGAAAGGGCAGGCAAAGCCCGAAAATTGCTATCCTACCTAATAGGTCAAGAATTCCAATCTCGATGTCCTTCTCCCCGGTCAGACTCAGTATCCTTGGTTGAAAAAGGGATTGGATAAGGCTCACATTATTGCCTTAGGTTGAGCGGAACCTAACACAAATTATATATACTAATATTTATTTAATAATTTCTAAATAATTTTTAAAAATAATTTTCAATTCGGTAAAAGATAATGAAATTATATTTATTTAAAAAAATGGAAAAAAATGGTTTATTATTTTTCTAATTAACCCTTCATTTCACCTTATATATTTTTAGCCACTTTTCTGAAGAGCCCTTTAAAATTACGTTAATTTCCCAAAAGTCCCTTCAATTGTCCTGTCTTCATTTTCCATTTCCGCAGTCTGTTCTGTTCTGCTTGGCATTCCAATGGAAGACGACGAAGGGGAACTGCTCCTATGGAAGTCGGATTCAGCACCTCAATCCATGGTCTCAATCACCGTCGGCAGAGTTATGGCCACCTTACTCGCGGCTCGCCCAAAGAAGCTCCACGACGCCGTTTCCGGTCTCTCACCCGACCACCGCCACGGAGCTTCACTAGGTTCTTCTCTCATTTCACTCGCGAATTGTATTCCTCTTCATTTGTTTCATTTTCAGTATACTGTAATGCATTGCACCGGTTCTACAGATTCTCTGGACCAATCTCTCTGGTTTCTGCATAAGTATGTCAGGGACGCTGTTCAAAACCATGCTTCTTTAGATGAAATCCTCGTTCCAATGATTGAACATGTAATCTCATTCATCTTCTTTTTCTATGTTTTTAAATAAAATATGCGAGTCAGTCTGTAAAATTGTCAAGCATAATCGTGCAGACGTTGAGATTCAAGGATAAGAACTGGAAGCGAGGGGGCCAAGTTATGGTGCTTCTTAACTGGCTGTTCCTTGACGAGCTTACTTTTCAATCGCTTATAAAAAATCTTGCTGATATTATTGTGAGAAAGGATGATCGCTATGTCGCCCTTGGCTGGTGTATCCTTGTTCGCAGTCTTGTGGAGTTCGAGTCTGTCCCTACTGAACTTTCATTGAACGGTGCGCATTAAAATTTGTATTTGTATTCATAAACTAACACGCTGTTAATAATGTCCTCTGTTTCTGGTATCGTCTTCATTTTTGTTGTTATTTATTTTCTTTTTGGATAGGTTTAAGGGAGAGATTCAAGGATATGTTGAAGGTATTCTCTTCGTGCATTCCACGCCTGACATGTATTTTAAGTAAAGGAAGGTAAATTCCTTCTCATATTCTTATCAAGGCTGTCAGCCCCTGATTTTCATGTTTATTTGTCCATTTTGGTTTTATGTTTTTGGGTGTCGTATAAACAGGTTGATGCTGCAATGCATACCATATTTTGTCATTAATATGTTGTCATACTATTTTTCAAGACAAATCATCCCTTTACTTCTCGCTCGATGTGTGTTGAGATATAATATTTAGAGAATATATTAGTTATGGAATATATCTTAGATATTATATCTTAATATTTTTTCCTTTATGATTTGATTTGTAGTATATTTTATTTTATTCTCAATATTTAATTAGTTTATATTTTAGGTGTTAGTTATAGCTTGTATCCTATGTGAAGGTTATGAATATCAACGAGAAGATATACCTTCGATCCCAATTCTATTTCTCATTCTTAACAATGTGGAAATGGGTTATCTACTTTTGTTTGCGTTCTCACAAATCATCCCATATTTGTTTTTACATCTCACATATGATTTGATTTTGCAGTATTCTACAGGAAGGGTTTGAGTTACCTTCTCGCCTTTCGGTTTGTGCTGCCGATTGTGTAGTATCCCTTACTAATGCACTGACAAGAAAGCCTGAGGCTCAAACTAGGCAGAAAAGATTAAATACAAGTTCATCATATCAGCAAGTTACTTTCTTTTCAAATGCTGTGGATGACCAGCGAGAGAAACCAATTAGTAGTTCTTCAAAAGACTCAAACTTGGACATGGAATATTTACTCTGGGATCAATTGAAGGATCTCGTGATTTTAGTACAGAGGCTTCTTGCAGTATGTTTCTGTTTGCATGTTCTCTTCTTCTGTTTTGCATGGTACGATTTTAATTTATGACATGTTAGTTGGAACACATGCTTGCTGTTTTAGTTCCTGTTAGCGATGGCTCTTCTGCAGAAAAAAACTAAAAAACATATGCAAAAATTATGCATGTCCTGACAAGTGCATTTACACTTCTCATGTGTTTTTTTATACTTTTTTTGGCCAAAATGTAGTATATTTCAATTTCTTTTAGTGTCTAATTTTATGTGGTTGGGAAATCTAGCATGAATAATTTGGTATCTAACATTAACAGTGGACGTTGACTCCAGAGGTGAGTTGATTTAATTGTACTGATATACTTCCTTTGCACTCTAGTGGAGCATGAAAAGTCGGCCATTGCATGCAAAAGGTTTAGAGCAAGTGCTTAAATGGTTGCAAGAGATAAATGTGCATTATGGTAGCTTCCGAAATGAGGCAGGTCCTACACCCAGTAAATTATTCAAAGCATATCTTATTTGATCACTTAATGCTCTATGTTAAATCATTTGTTTGGTTTGCCATAGGGAAGGAAAAAGCAAAGATTTCCCAAACTGGAGCATTGCTACTTTCTTCTTGTTGGAGGCACTACAGCATCTTATTATTTTTGGATGATTGCCGATTTTCTCATCATTACGAAGAATGGTTGAACCAGTACTTGTCAGGCATTCAGGTTGAGTATTCTAAATCTAGTTTTGATGATTTAAGATACTTATAAGATTTTAATTTTAGGTAGGCAGTTTGTTTGTAGCTCAAAAGTTGGATTTCCTATCCGGGGGTTACTTTATTTTGTATGTTTGCCTCAAGTGCTTTTCCTCTCTTGTCTGCTTGGTTTTGTATGTAAATATCATGTAAATCTGTGATTTTTTTCTTTTATTTGGAGAAGAAATGTAAAAGTTTATTTCTTCATGGATCAGAGTTCATCTGATATTTCTTAGTCTTGCCCTGATGGTTGATGGTTCCTCATTTCGACCACTGTTATTGGTAGTAGCTGACACTATGGTGTATATCCCCTTCTGTAATTTTCTTCACCATGTTAGATAGAACATGGTGAAGGTGAATCCTATAACAATTGAGCCAATCAAGTCCAAGGTATTAGATAAATTTGAAATTAAAAGCACAGAACCAGGCATCAATTACCCAAATAAAGCATACTTAGTTATAGTTATGATCTAACTATTATGGGGTTCAGGGTTGGTACCTTTGTTTGGGATTCTATCCTTCGCTACTTCTGTTGAAATGTCTGATTCGTTGTTCTTGGAGATTATGAGCAGTTGTAGGCAAGCCTTCAGACATTATAGCATACTAAATAATGGGGCAGTGATGCATCTGTCCTACCCTCTTGAGATGTTAATTTGACTATTACTGCTTACTTGTGGCATGAGGCTATTCTAAGAGCATCAAAGATTATAGCATTTATTGAATTTGAATTCTGGCCTTCTGAATTTTATACGTAATTTTCTTTCTCAGTATTATTCAGGGCACCACACTGGGGAAAGTATCGGAAATAAGGATGGTAGAGAGACCATTATTTTTTTCCTGAATTGTTTATGCCTTCTATTGGGGCGGCTTGACAGCAAAAAATTTGAAAGCACAGTATCAGAATATGGATCTCAGATTTCTCAGGTTCTGCTATCGCAGGTAGTTATGCATTTAAACATTTTAAGCTGCAATTATAATATCTGAAGAAGACTGACATAGAGACTTTCAACTTTCAATTAAATGCATGCTCAACTGTCAACTCTTTCAAAGAAAGTTCTATTGTATTCTAACGCCTTGTATAAGCTGCTGTAATTGTACGTTTAGTTTGTAACTAGCATGGATTAAAATATTGGCGATCGCCAAAACTCACCTATTGACAATGACATGAAGATTCTCCCTTCATATTGCGATAGTATCACCGATATTTTAAAAATATCGATGATATATCAAACATTGGCCACATCTTGCTTATAATCTTGATATCTACTTAATGCCCCATAGGCATGTTCAGCTTCTTGACCGCACCATTAAACAGTTAAAGGAGTTAATTGTTAGAGCTTTTATTTCCATATCAGCTATAAGAAATTAGAGACATTACAATCAAATAGAGATCAACCATGAAAACATTTAAAGAACAATAGACAGTTCCAAGAGCCTTGTCGTCCGAAAATCAAAAGAACACAATGAGAGCTTGCAAGCCAATGTTGAAACAAAGAAGGAAGACATCACAAACCACTAATAATTAAAGACATCGACAAAGGGCTGACTTCTTGCAAAACCAATATCCTCTCATTGGTTTGTAAATTTTATACTGATGATTGTCCTGGAACCCCAACATAAAATTACCAAATTATCATAGATTCACATGCTGACTATGCCATGGTGTAGAAGACAACCAAAAATTTCCAAATTGATTTGTGATATATGTACATATAATCCATCGTGCCATCAACTTTTCTTGCTTGCCTCTGCCAAACGTCAATTTGTCTTACTTTCTCAAACGGCTCATCATTCAAATATTCTCGTGTTGTGTTGAGTGATCAAATACAATAGTTAGTCAACAAATAATAATAACTAATCAACCAAGCAGAATACATAAGATTGGTAGGATCATTTTTTATTGCTGTCCTTTCATCTGCATTCAAGACATTTACCACAGAATCAACCCGAATGGTTACATCATTTATCCAAAAACATGGAGACCTTCAACTGAAGCTTTTGAAAACTTTTTTCTTTTAGAATCATTAGAGAAATTTCATGCATCTTAAGGTCAAAAGCTTCAATGAGAGAAGCTAATATGTAAGCTTTGAGGAGGGAGGAGGATGAGGAATTTGTTTGTCACATTCTTGAAATATAAGACTTCAAAATCAATATCATCAATGTTATTTTCCATAGGCTGTGAGATTGATTCCATACTTCTGAAATCAGAATCTTTGTTAGAATGTAAAGGAGATTAAGAAGGTGAGATGTCTTTTTGTCGAATGAATGTCTCCTTTAGTGAAGAAAAACTTTGGATTTGCTGAAGATAATTTTTAGCTGGTTGGAAGATGTAGACAAAAAATTCCTTGCTTTTAGTTGAAACCTTCAATGAGGAGTCAAGATCTGAAGTACTTATTGCAAGTCTGAATTATCTTGCTATTGTTCATATTAATTTTAGAGAGGTATATATCTTTTATAATATCGGCTAACTAAATCCCTAGATACTAGGCAACAATAAATTTAAATAAATCTCTAGATCCTAGGTAACAATACAGTTAAATTAGGGAAGTCAACTACTTCCCTTATTCAATGAGATTACACAAATATCTCTTAACTTAATGGTTAGAAATTACAAATATTTCTTAGATCGAGGTCATTCCTTTAATAAACATCCTGGATACTAACTCACGAGACATTAAGCTATAAAGTCCTTTTGTTAGAATATCGACTAGTTGGAGTTGTGAGGACACATAACTAATACATACCACCCTTTTTTAATTTCTCCTTGATATTATGCTTTGTCCTATCATAGTGGATAAGATTATGTGCTATATTGATAGCTGATTTGTTGTCACGGTACAACTTTACTGAACCTTCTCTCTTAATCTGCAAGTCATCAAGGATTATTTTCAACCATAAGAGTTGACGTAGCCCTTGTGCAGTAGCTCAAAATTCTGATTCAGTTGATTACCTAACCAATGCATTTTACTTTTTAGTCCCCCATGTTACCAAATTACCTCCTACAAAAGTACAATATCACGTAGTAGATTTTTTGTCCCCTATTGATCGAGCATATTAAGCGTTGATGTAAGCTTCCAATGCAAGGGAATTATTCTGTTTGGACAAAATTCCTTTTTCGGACGTTCCTTTCAGGTAACGTAACACTCTATATGCTGCCTCAAGATGAGTTTCTTGCAGATCATGCATAAATTGGCTAATTACACTCACTGAATACGTTATGTTTGATCGAGTTTGAGCCAGATACATAAGCTTCTCCACTAACCTCTAGTACATTTCTCTGTTCACCACTAGTTATGCTTTTGACTCTCCCAATTTCTAATGTGGATCCATTGACGTGGGTGCAGGTTTACATATGTTTTTCTCTGTTTCCATCAATAAATCCATCACATATTTCTGTTTGAGTGCGACTTCAATACCAAGTACTTTAGCCTTCCAAGTTTTTTGATCTCAAATTCTTTCATCAATTTCCTATATGTTCATTTTTTTCTTCATCTTATCTCCGATGGCTAATGTTATCTACATACACTAGAAGCATTGTTACTCCCCTTGATTTTGAGTGCTGGATAAAGAGTGTGATCTCCTTGACCTCACTTATGTCCAGTATTTCATTATCTCTGTGAATCTTGCAAACCACGCCCTTGGTGATTGTTTTAATCCATATTGGACCTTTCTCAATTTGCATACTTCCCCTCTTGAACTTTCAAATTCTATAGGAATGCTCTTGTAGATTTCCTTGTCTAGATTACCATGAAGGAATGCATTTTTAACATCATACTATAGAGCTGCCAATTTAAGTTGGTAGCCAAGGATAACAATATTCTTACGGTGTTCATCTTTGCAATTGAGGCGAATGTCTCTTGGTAATCTATGCCGTAAGTTTGATTGTATCCCTTAGCTACTAATCTTACCTTGTACCTTTTCAACATTCCATTAGCTTGTAGTTTACCGTGAAAAGCTACCTGCACCCAACTATATATTTTTCCTTTGGCCTATCCTCAACGTTCCACATGCTATTCTTTTCTAAAGCATGCATTTCTTCTCTCATAGCACTTGCCACTCTCTTTTAAATAAACTTTCAATAACTGTGCTAAGTGTAACCATTGAATTTAGAGTCAGAATGAAATTGTTGTGTCCGTCATCTATTGGTTCATTTGGAGTTCCATCTTGTACTTGTATTGCATCTTTATTTTGAGTCAAGTTGAATGTTTGGACTTGTATCGGTTCTAAAATGACTTTCCTCCTAAAAGTCTGTCCTCAATTGTAATGATGGCTGGAATAAAACAACAAACATTCCTTTTAACTTCAATTTTAACTGATCTTCAATCGAATCTATTCAAAGTTAGAGTAGAAATACTACTAATAAGACCAGCGAAGTGACAACCAAGTGCTTCAAAGCAACCGCGCGTCCAGAAATGTAGAGGTAAGTTCAAGATTGTAATCCATCCTCCATTACCTGTAATAAACTTTGTATACTGTGCTTTTCAATCGCCCCGTTGTTCAATTTTAACATGAAAAGCACCAATTTTCTTCCATTTTCCAATGTCTCCAAAAAATCTTCCATCTTCCATCGGAAGTAAAGCTTTATCATCCATCAAATGATAGACAGAAAACATTACTTCAAATGATTTTTCTAATTCCAGTGTGATACTTCTCCAATTATCATGAGCGTTCATTCTTGTAATGACCATTGTTGAACTCCGATCTATTTCCACAACTTCCTTTTCCTTTTTGAGCCAATAACCTTAGGATGAGTGTGATTGTAGAAATGATGAAATCTTGAAATCTGGAGCGGCAGAATCAGGGAGAGTTTTTCCTTGAACCATTTCAGCATAAGGAATATCATCCTGATATTTTCTGAATTTCCTTCCATTTGAGCAGCTAAGCGAAGCTTCTCGCATCATTTCCCAAAAAACCAATCAACCTCTATATTATTACCAGCTGGAACCAAGACAACTGATCTTTTACTAGAGGGCTTTATAGCTATACCTTCAAGAAATCACCCAAATTGACTCATCCTATTTACTGATAGGCAGACCCAACTCTCCCTTTGCATGTCTTAAAATGTGAGTTTTCAATGGATATTACATAATGTCAACAAAAGTTTCTTCAAACCAAAAAAGTTGCATACGATAAACAGAAAGAGAGTAAAGGCGAGAACCATCTTTTTGTTCAATCTTGAAAAACTCCGTTCCTAGAAGATTTTTGAAGAAAAACTTCTTACCCACCTAACAACAACTTAAAACTTCTTACCCACCTAACAACAACTTGGCCTCTCATATTCAGGCTGAAAAGTAAGCGAAACTGAACTTCTGACGGAAATAAAATCCAAAAACATTTCCAAAAGTTAGAATCCAGAACTTAAAAGGAATAATCTATGAAGAAGAAACTGAAATGGAGGAAGTGGTTCTTGGAGAATTCTCCCCTTGAGGCTACTTAGGCTACACCATTAATATTAATCTATTGGATCTTAACTTCTTATTTACAGTGTAGTCAGCAAGGATTGTGTCAGAAAGTCGTAACTATAACAGGGTGCACACTTGGTAGTTAAATTTTTTAAATAGGGACCATCCTGTCTTTCTAGTTACTCAACTATTTTTTTTTTTTTTGAAAAATGAATAGTTAAAAGAGTTTTCATTGGCAAATGTGAAAGAGTACAGAGGGACATAGAAAAAACAGTCCCCTCAACCAAGGGGCATACAAGAAAACGAGGCCAAACAAGGAGATATACAAAACAACCATACAAATAAGAGCTCCCATCTAAGATAGGCCTAAAGGATGGCTCAAGAAATTATTTTACTGGTTTCCACTCTGGGAATTGCATAACAGACACCAATTAGGAGATCTTGTGATGTTAGGATTTCATTTTTGTATGATATTGGAAGTGTTAGTCTTCCATAGCACATGGAGCAAATGAAAAAGTATATTCTTTGGTTTCTTGAGTTTCTAGACTAGAAGTTACCAATCGCTTCGTTATATGATGCATAGATCGTATACTGATTACTTTGCTTCAGTTTTTCTAGAGTAAGAAACAAAACTTTTTATTGAAGAACTGAAAAGATACTATTGCTTAAAAGACAAAACTCCACAAAGCAAAAAAAAAAAAAAAAAAAAAAAAAAAAAAAAAGAAAAAAGCAAAAAGACTTATTCTACTTTAGTATTGTGTTTATGCTTTCTTGCTTACGTTTTTCTTTATGTGTTGTGTTTTTAAGTTCCATAGTACAGATGAAGATGTTATTACCGAGGTTGTTAGCATATTTAAGGCGGTTTTTCTCAATCCAAAACTTTCTTCTGGAGACAGCATCACTGACATTAGGCAACTGGATGTTGTGATGCCATCATTACTTAACCTTCTAGATGAGCGGGATGTTACAGCTAGAGCTGTCATCATTCTCATTGCTGAATCTTGTTTAATGTAATCTCTCTCTCTCTCTCTCTCTCTCTCTCTCTCTCTATGATTAAGGAGTTCATTATCTCTTTTGGTTTCACTTTGACTTGTTGGGGTTTGTCAGGAGCAGAGATAATGATCAGTTCCTTTTGGAAGTCTTCAAGCGATTTGATTCTGATAGTATCATTCAGAGAAGGAATGCTATTGATGTGATATCTGAAATTGTTCAGATGTCATCAAATAAAAGAAATTTACTTACTCAGTCAGCATGGTAACATGCACAAGCTTTGCCTTAATTTTCATTTTTCCTAGATTAGATATTTAGTGCTGTAATAACTTTTTCTGTCGTTAATTACCGCAGGCAAGATATAGCTAAGCAATTAATCAAGTGCCTGGAAGATGAAGAAATTCTAATTCGTAAACAGGCTGCTGATTTGCTTCCTTGCATTGGTTAGTTTTGATGTTTGCTGTAACGCCATTAATTTTTCTTAACCTAATTATTAATAACCTAATTAGTGATGTTACCTTGCATTCATAAGATATAATGGAAGCTCATATAAAATAACTTTAAAAATAACGGCATGGTCTTACATAAATAGAAAAATTAAATGCAAACGTTTACTATTCAAGATAAAATTCAAACAGAACATCTACTGTCCTCTAAAGCTCCCATTCCAACTTCCATGGTCTTCACAACATCCACCGTCAACCGTGCATGGGAGCCTTGCCTTTACCTGAAAAATAGGGTAGCATGTGGCTTGAGTATTTTATGAAATACTCAATAAGTGGGGTTAGGTATACAATACACATACAAAACACATACAAAACACATGCAAAGTACTTGTAAAACACGTGCACAACAGGAGTGGGACCTGTCTTTCATTTACCTTACATGGCCTTAGGCTCCTTTCTTATCCGGGCAGGGTGGATGTGTAGTACTTCTCCACACACGGCCCACGTACGCGTTCATGGGCCTACTATTAGGACCGCACAACAACACATACACTCGATCAAGATGAACACAAAGAACAGGAGAGAGAAAATTCAAGGAGAAATATTGGCTAAAGGTTTTATTGATGATTTCAGGTATCTACAACAATAGAGCAGAGAATGAAGAAAGTACATTTTGAAAGCACTATCTAATGGGGTATATATATATGGTTTCCATTTACCAAATATAGGTTTAACAGATTTAACCATATATCTCTACCAAATCTTTACAAAATATCTACCATATATATCTCTACCAGATTTTTACAAAATATCTACCATATACATCTTTATCAGATCTTTACTATAAATAGGCATCAAGCTTCATATCCCAACAATCTCCCATTTGGAGACTGATCCAGTCAATCAAGAATTTCTTCTTAATCTGCACCATACCAATTGAGGTTTTGCACAACATCAACACATTTCGTTAACATGTTTGCTGGATTCTTTACACCCTCTATCTTCTCCAAACACATCACCATCTTCCACTAACCTTCGAGTGAAATGGTATCACCTTGTGTGTTTTGCCTTTGAATGATAGGACTGGGTTCCTCACCAACTGCATGACACTCTAATTATCCTCCTAAAGAATCTTCTCGCGCTGCTTCTTGCCTAATTCTTCTAGATAGTCTGTCATCCATATCATCTTCTTTCCAGCTTCAGCTATTGTCACGTACTTAGCCTCAGTAGATGAAAGAGCAACGCATTTCTGAAGCTTAGACATCCCATCATCCATGGCTTGCTCCCACTTGGTTGTATCCTCCAACTGTGGGATCTCATCAAAGGGCTATGGTTCCCCTTCATCAGTCAGCAACAGATTGTGTGATGAAGGTGAATACCTATTTAGTACTCTGATAGTCCTGGATGATCTTCTCAACACCTGCTCAGGTATTCCTTGCTCCGCTTCTGGTTCCTCAGTAACAGTCTTAGAAGTTTCTTAAGTATCTGCAACAACATCACCTTGTGAATTGTTCTGCAACTCAACCTCAACTCCCACTTGCTTAGTTGTCTCGGAACCTTTCTTCAATTCTCTGACAGTCTTTGTGAAGCTAACTTGTTTTTGTTTGCTCATAACACAGTTCTCACGAGGACTCATCAATAGATTTCAGACTTTCCAAAACTCCTTTCGCAGCCAGCATCTTCATTCCTTTGACGCTCGTATGTCCAAGTCTATTGTGCCATAGACTTGAATTGGAAGCACTCTCAGCAACAACTATGTTTATACACCCTGCAGTGGTGTATAGGGTTCTAGATTTTGTGCCACGAGCTACCACCATAACACCCTTCACAATCTTCCACGAACTCTTCCCAAACTCTGTTGCATAACCTGTGTTATCCAACTGACCAATAGATATCAGGTTCTTCTTAAGACCAGGAATGTATCTGACATTCTTTAATGTCCATTGATTTCCTGCCAATACACCTTCTCAAAATTTTCAGACTTGAATTCTGAAACAACTCTTTATTTGGAGACAAATGAAAAGATGCACCTGAATACAAAATTCAGGATTCAATCGGACTGTCCACGCTGAGGATTAGAGCATCCCTAATGTCTTCTGTTTAATTTACCGAATCATCGTCATCCTCTAATTTGTGATTCTGCTTCCTCTTTGTATAATCTGCCCGAAAGTGACCTTTTTCCACAACTCCAACACTTTGCGTTTGGTTTGTTTGAAGATCTTCCGGTTCTTTAATTTTGATCGCGCATTGTTTGGGCCCTTCGATTTGCTTTTTCCCCTTTGGTCAACATTGAGAGCACCACTAGATGAGTCTTTAATTTTTCGTTTGCGAATACTTTTGCTGAGAATTACTTCTCAGATTTCATCGAACTTCAACTTCTCAGATCCTCGGGAGCTGCTGATCGCGGCAACAACAGTATCCCACGACTTGAGTCAAGATGACATCAAAATCAATGCCTTAATTTCATTTTCGAAATTAATTTCCACCGAACTTTGTTGATTTACAATCATATTGGATTCGTTTATATGATCAACAATAGATCCATTTTCAGACATTTGTAGATTGAACAATCTCTGCATCAAATACACCGTATTCATAGCCGATAGTTCTTCGTACATATTCGACAACACCTTCAATAGGTCCGACGTCGTCTTCTCCTTGATGATATTGAACGCCACGTTTCTGGACAGTATCAACCGGATCGACCTTAAGGCCCGATGATCCTTGAGCTTCCACTGCTTCGTGGCCATGGTATCCGCTTCATCCCCAACAGGGGTTTGTGAAGATCTTTCTGATACAGTCAATCTTCAATCTGCATCTTCCAGAAACTGAAATCGGATCCATCAAACTTTCCAATTCCAATCTTTGAACTTTCCATCTTCACAGATCATGGTGAATCTCACCTCGCTCTGATACAAGTTGTTAGGATCACAACAACGCACACACTCGATCAAGATGAACACAAAGAAAAGGAGAGAGAAAATTCAAGGAGGAATCTTGGTTAAAGGTTTTATTGATGACATCAGGTATGTACGAACAACAGAGAATACATAGAATGAAGAAAGTACATTTTGAAAGCACTGCCTAATGGGGTATATATATGGTTTATGTTTACCAAATATACGTAGTTGAGCCGCGAGGAAAAACGGAGCCGAGTTGACGTTATGTACGTGTGCGGGCCGAGCCGCGTCTGCGCGCATGTGTGAGCCAAAAGACGCAGCTGCTTGTCTAGGGCCGATGCCTACAATCGGGCGGAAATAGAGTCGTCTGGGCTGAGCGATGTGGGCTGGATCGTGTTCGCGGGTATATGAAGAAACCCAACCCGAATTGTCACTTTTCCTTCCTTACTCGAGAACAATTCAAAAACCCTAACTACGATTTCCCCTTTCGATTCTGACGAGACTGACGCCCTCACGTTCGTTCTTGCTGCCGTTTTGTTTGTCCCTCCTTGCTATGCAACACCATGATGTTAGTTCGCTCTTATCCAAGAAAACTCACTGAAAACTCGAAGCCTCGTTTCGTTTTCCAATTTCTCACTTCAAACCCTTATGTCTTTCTCTCATCGGCGCAATAGTGACAATCAATGGAAAAGAATGACTATTTAGATATCCTAGGGTTTAAGAATGGGGAACTCAAGGAAAATAATATGTTTCTATTAATAGAAGAAATGCCTCGACGGAAATCACGCAATTTTTGACGAGATTTCCTGCGTCATTGAATATTACTTTTTTTTTTTTGAAACTCGTATCGTTACATTTGCACTATTCTTAATATTAATTTTTGCTTTACCCTTATGAATATGTGCTTTGCGAAGTGAACCATTTTATTATTGGACATTCTATTAGGAATCCTAGACAACAATGGTATGATATTATCCACTTTGACAATGGTATGATATTATCCACTTTGAGCATAAGTTCTCATGACTTTATTTTTGGTTTCCCTAGAAGGCCTTACACCAATAAAAATGTATTCCTTATGATATGAACCATAACCAAGGAATTTCCATACCTCAAGGTCCAATTACAAGAACGAGAGCCAAGAAGCTACAACAAACCTTGTACACATATATTCAAGCTATGGTGAGCTCATCAAAGGAAATTCTAGAAGACGTTGGAGATCTCCCTTATATTTTGTGCAAAGTTGAGCTTCAAGAAAGAGATGCATTAAATGCACTTTAAGTTGCATTTAATGAACTCAACTAAATGTATGCGACTAGTTCAAGGATGACTAATAAGCACATTTCATTCCTTGTATTATTTAATTATAATTTAAATATTTGTTTGTCATATTTAAGCTAGTTTTTAATATAGGAGTTAAGGTTATAGTGTAACCCACCTAGGTTACCATATTCCACCATTAACTAGCCATTTTAATATGGAGGTTATGGGTATTTCTCATTTACTAGCAAATTTAATTTGGGAGTTATGTGTCACATAGGTTAAGGTTGTAAAGGCTATAAAGCCTTCTTTTCTTTGATTAGAAATTCCTTAGCTCTCACCAAAGTTAGAAATTAGAAATTCTATTCTTTTTAATTCCAAAATGTGATGTCTCTAATCAAAGAAATGAAGACTTTATATAGCCTTGACAACCTTAACCTATGTGACACATAATTCCCAAATTAAATTTGCTAGTAAATGAGAAATACCCATAACCTCCATATTAAAATGGCTAGTTAATGGTGGAATATGGTAACCTAGGTGGGTTACACTATAACCTTAACTCCTATATTAAAAACTAGCTTAAATATGACAAACAAATATTTAAATTATAATTAAATAGTACAAGGAATGAAATGTGCTTATTAGTCATCCTTGAACTAGTTCCATACATTTAATGCATCTCTTTCTTGAAGCTCAACTTTGCACAAAATATAAGGGAGGTCTCCAACGTCTTCTAGAATTTCCTTTGATGAGCTCACCATAGCTTGAATATATGTGTACAAGGTTTGTTGTAGCTTCTTGGCTCTCGTCCTTGTAATTGGACCTTGAGGTATGGAAATTCCTTGGTCGTGGTTCATATCACCTTACTTGTAAATTCATGATTTTCCCCCTAATTAGCCAATTAGCCAATGTGGGACTCATCCCAACAATTCTCGACAATCCTCCTCTCAAACAAAGTACACCATAGAGCCTCCTCTGAGGCCTATAGAGCCCTCAAACAACCTCCCCTTAATCGAGACTTTGACTCCTTCTTTGGAGCCCTTGAATAAAGTACACCTTTTGTTCCACATTGAGTCACTTTTGACTATATTTTCGAGGCTCACAACTGCTTTTCTCGACACATGATGATTCTATTGACATGACTAAGATAAGGGCATGACTTTGATACCATGTTAGGAACTACAAACTTCAATAATGGTATGATATTGTCCACTTTGAGCATAATCTCTCATGACTTTGTTTTTTGTTTCCTCAAAAGACTAGATATCAATGGAGATGTATTCCTTACTCATAAACTCATGATTTTTCCTTAATTAGCCAAATGAGACTCCCAACAATCCTTCATGAATGCCACAAATATCTTCGAACTTAAGACTAATCCTTTGACACTCCCCCCCTTAAGCTAAGAATTAATATATCTATTACTAGCTTGGACGGGATAGATTTATGTACAATATTGATCACACAACTTCGACGACACAACTTCAATGTTAAGGCACGACTTCAGCTATGAAGACTATGAATAAATTTGGTCTAGGTGGATTATTGGTAGCCATGAAGTGTAACAACCTGTTTTTCAATGTCTTGAATCACAGATCGCCATGTAGACTCCATGGTAAAAATAGTGGCAAAAAATTTTACAAAAATTTTCTTTTGTAAAATGGGAGACACAAGAAGATTTAAAATTTAAATATGCATGGAAGATGACATAAGATTAATTCAAAGTACAAAATAGTATACACGGAGTCAATTCAAAATAGTTTATCATCATGGTTCGTGTGTATAACTAGGTTCCAAATGGATATTTATTACCATGCTACCATGATAACTAGGTTCCAAGTTATTTACTTATAACTAGGTTCCAAATAAATAGACTTACTGCCATGCGGCCAAATAAATATCTAACTAGGTTTGTCATCATGGTTCCAAATGAATATCCAACTTGTTTATCACAATGCTTCCTAATGAATTTTGCCCATTATCCTAATCGATCCCTACAATTATTACTTAAAATAAGGCATGTGTAATGGATGTTGAATTTCCATTTGTTGGGACGTAGGCCATTGAATTTGCATGGTGTTATTTATGTACACTTTAATTTAGCATGTATACTTTACTTTTTTTTTTTTTAATGTGCTCTATTTTTATATAAAAAAAAATTTGTTTAGGAATATAACACTCTATATAGCTGATTAATAAAATCAAGATATTATTTTAGGAAAACCCTGAATCAAAACATATAGAACTACGATGAACCACTATTACTGTAATTTTTGTCGTATAAAATAATGTTCAACTGCTTGGGTTGTGTCTGAATGTTAATACCCTCTGCTGCCTTTGTCATTAATGAGGATCGACATTTTCTGTCATGCAGACCCTTCTTTAGTTTTGCCTTCCTTAGTACGTCTTGTCTACTCGTCAAATGATAAAGTTCTAGCTTCAGCCGAGGAGGCTCTCGTTGGGGTGCTCAAGTGTCATAATCAGAACATTGGAGCGATTTTATTGCTACTTGACTGTGTCAGGTATTTTGCTTAACTACCTCTGTTCCCTCTCCCCAATAAATGAGAAGATGCATAAACTTTTGTTCATTTTTTTATCAACTTGTTGGTTGTTAAGATCAAACTGGGATTTAAATGGGAGAATAATTTTCTTTATCGAGAATTTTGCGTACAGTGGGAAAGAAATCCTGGTTCCATATTGTTCTGGTCTAACTTTCTTGTCATTTTTCTTTGTTCGAGAATGAGACTAAAATTGACGTTAGTGGGTCTCTCTTTGTATTTGGCACACACAACTAAAAGCAAAGCAAGTATCAGGTTCAGTATGAAATTTGTAAATAAGTTGCCCCTATTGCCTATTTATAATAATAATAATAATAATAATACTAATACTAATAATAATAATAAGTTGCCTAGCCAACTATTGTTACATTCCCTTGTCTATAGGTTTGCTTTTATCCGGAGGCTTTCCTTGAGATTCCACGTGTGTAGAAGACGGCTTAAGTCCTGTCATTCCATTTTCCCTTGGGTACCTAAGGTGCACATTCCTTGGTATACAATTGTATAATTGTGGGACAGCGTATCCAGCTAAACCGCGGGGGCATTGAAATATGCTGTTGGAAGTGTAGAGATGGACTCTGGTGCTTTCCAAATAAATTTTTATTGAATATCTATTTGCTTGATTTGAAGATTTCAGATTTAGAGAATTATTTTCTTCGAGTAGGTGTTGCGATTACCTTTTCTTTTTCTTCCCTTCTTTTTCGATTTATTCTGAGAGGCCTTCCAATTTGCATGTTTTCCATGGATATCCCAATATGTTACCTAGTACCATTTTCTAGAGGGCCTCACATTAGAATCTCTCTTTTACACTAAAGGTTTGAGAGGAATCAATGATTTTCCATTCACTGTATCTAGGCAAGTGTACAAGGGTAAAGTAAAAAAAAACAATAAAGGAAAATATGTCCAAGGTACTTTTACAATAATACAACAATGATATCTCCCCCTCGAGTTAGGAGAATACGTGAGTTATGTCAAACATGTTAGAGGGATAATCTATACGTGCTCCGCTTAATGCTTGACATATCCTTTGGACACCTAACCTTATTGCATTTTATCATATACAAATTGATAGTCGACCTTAATGTAATTAGTCTGCACATGAAATATTTGATTAGATCGATATGAAGAGCTCCTTGATTATCACACCACAATTTGGTTGGTGTTAAGATATCAAATCCCAATTCAATAAGAAGTTAGATAAGTACCCTCTCCTTTCCTTCTCTCCTTTCCTTCTCTCATCCCTCTAGATTTTGTCTCCATTCATTGCTGAAGTCTAGGTCCGTCTTGCACAAAGTGCGTCTTGAGTCACTGTGGCCCCATGGAAAGGCCCTAGGGTAATACTCATAAGTTTGGAGGAGCACTTTTTGCTCTAAACGATGACCGTACTACAAACATATCTACCTACTAAGCTCTAATCAATGGATTCTCTCTAGTGGTGTGGGACAACATCTACCTGTTCCTAAGATCAGTAAACTACCTGTCACTATGCCTTTTCAGGCTGGAATAGTAACTACCTGTTGCTTTGCCATTTCAGGCTAGAACAATAAAACTATTTGTCACTACGCCACTCAGGTTGGAACAGTAAAAAAAACCATGACTCTCCCCACTAGGCACCACCGATAATATTTCAATAGTATACCCTCTATGACTCTTGAATCTTTTGAGGGTGACAACTTAGCCATGTGTAACAAGTAGACCCTAACCTTTGTTGGTTAGTTCACAAATAGGGGTTGCGCCCTATCCGTCCCTACAAGGTACTTGGTCAACTAGAGGAGGCTATGGAACTCATGACTAGGTGTTAGGACAAAAATACGTGAAACAGTAACTCATAGTCCATGGAAACCATAACTAGCACTCTATGACACATACGATAGTCCAACTCATAATTGGGCAATAACAAACTTTCTAAACCCTAAATCATGCATAAAAAATGTATAAAGGCATACAACATTCTCATTATGCTCATTAAGTGATAATAATCCAACCTCTACATACTGGAAAACATAAAAGTCTAATGGTCTATCAGAGTTCACAAATCATGCGTGCAGAAGCTATATAACTGTAAATGGGACTAAGTTGTAAACGGTTCATATTATCTAAGCACAATTATCATAAGACTAAGTCAAACTAGACTCCTAACACAATACTCAATCATTGCCCTCAATCTTAATGGACTCCTACAAGTATTTCTTTGAAACTTGTTCCATATGGTTACTTAATTGTAGACTTCCCGAGCTTGTTTCGAGTTTTTGTGGATATTCCAAATTTCTTCAAAATTCTTCAGTATGACCTAAATTAAGTTTAAAGAATAAAACTAGTGAAAATGGTTGACTAGCTTCAAATTCGTTAAAAGAGAAGGTTGAGAAACTAACCGTTGACTGTACGGTCATCTTCTCCAGTTTGCGTGCATGTCATTCTGCTTTCTTTCATTCTTTTCTTTTTTCCTTTTTTTATTTTTTTATTTTGAAAAAAAATCTTTTATTTATTTTCTTAAAATTCCAGGTGTTACCATCAATGAGTTCAAACTCTATTTTATTTGTCTTCTGACACAACATTTCGATTTCTAATGAGCTATTTCTGCACTTGATCATACAGTCTATTACCAAGCTCACCTTTCCCATATCCTATAGCCAAGGAACACGCATGATTTTGTCTTTGTATCGAGCTTTGATCTCTAATCTTTAGGAAGATGAACAAAAGTTTTTCTGCTAAAGACATACAGGTGATTGCAAGACATATCCTTGTTTGACCAAATTCTATTTCAAACTTCGAATCCCAAAGGAGCATACGGTGTGAGGTTTTAAACATGTACAATTGGGCCTAATGCTTCATCTCAAAATGATCTGGTAACTGTGACTGTGAAAGCAACCATCTCTCTCAAGTCTCAACTAGTGTTCTGTTCATTCCCTCAGCTATCCTTTTTAACTTAAGAGTTTTTGGAGGTGTCTTATGATGTCAATATCACCATCCCTGCAATACTCATCTAAAGGTCAACAATACTCACCCCCATTTCGAGTCCTATTACACTTTAACTTTGGATTCTCTTTCAACAGGGGCATGAAATTGCTTAAACACTTCCAACACAATCGATCATTAGTCTTCAAGATACAAGCCCAATATGATGAAGTGCTTTTGTTATCATTGTACCACACACATCGTTTGTTTTCTTGAATGTCAAGATGCCTTAAAGGAAACTTTTATTTTCTTTTGTACCAAACAATGCACATATCTTTTAAGAGGTTCATTTTTTGTGGCAGGAAGATAATTTTTTTTTTTTAGCTAGAATCATTAAACCCTTCTTATTAATGTGACTGAGTCTCTTGGTATAGCATCCAAGTATTTGTTTCATCCGCAGGAGAAACTCGAAGATTCACTCTGAATGATTTTCCAGTATTTTCTTGCATTATTAGCTGATGACCATCATTTGTTTTATAAAGGTCAAGCTGCTGCCAGCAATGAATGAAAAAACTAATGTAGTACTGAGTTATAGGCATGTCTTCCTGTGGAAGATCACTAAATTTTCCTTTCGCTTTGAAAGTTACCAAGTGTTTTCAAGACTTGAAACTGTCTCTGGTAGGGAAAATAGTTTTTTCATATTTCATTGGTCATGAAATTGATAATTGATTAACTATGTCTTCACAAAGTTGTTCTCGACTTTCTCGTGTATACAATATGGTTGGGCATGTAGTTTTTGGTTGTCTTAGAGCTTCTCTCATGTAGTTGTCTTTGCTTCGACTGTACTTATGTAAAATGACAACCTGTGACTGTCGCATAGAATTCTTTCCTCTAACTTTGTGACTTATGATTAGAAACACTACATAAAATTACTGCGAGGATTGGTGAACTTCCAGAATTAGAGGATACTTCCTCTCGTTGATTTTGACCCTCAGCAACCATCTTGATTCAGTTGCTATGTGATCTTATCACAAGCAATAATACTTGAGGGAAAATTTATAGTAGAAAAATTACATTTTTGGTCAATGAGGTCTGAATTTTGTTGTATTTTGGTCCCATTCGTCATTCCGAAGCACATATATGCTAATATAGGAGAGGAATGAGTGTCGAACACAGATTGGTTTGGACACGCTTCAGACAAGTGTCCGACATACGAAATTGTGTCCCTTTTTTTAATTATTTTTTATTTTTTAACTCTGGACATGCCATAGACATGCGCCAAACTTGGTTGGTGGTAGATGTCGACCCAAAGACGATCAACGGTGAAGCCTATTGATGTGGGAGGAAGATCAAAAGATGGTGGGGAGAGATGGAGGAAAAGGAGAATCAAGGGGGGAGGGTAATTACACCTGATGTGGGGGGAAGTGGGCTCAATAACTTATTAGATTTTAGGAACATCTAAATTTTAAACGATTGTGTAAGTTCAATGGCCAATTAAATTTTCATTCAATGTTTTTTTAAAATTATTTTAAATAGTTTGTATTAAAAAAAAACTGAAGTATTGTTGGTTTTTTTTAATATTTTTCTAAAAACAATATAAAATAGTGTGTCCCCAACGTATTCGAATCCTACATTTTCTAGAAATTGGTAGGTCGTCGTGTCGGTGTTTTGCCCTGTCCATATCCCATGTCTTTGTCCATGCTTCATAGTCGTCAGTTTTCCCTTTATAGCTGATAGAAGTTGACTTGTCACATTTTTTTTTTTGTAAAAAATAACCTCTTAATTTTTAAATTAGTAATATGCTCAATATTTTTTTATTCTCCTTTTTTCTCTATTCTCTTATTCCTCTCCCTCCCATCCATGGCCCTCCTCTTCCTTTCTTTTTTCTTTTTTTTTCCCCTTCTCTTCATATATGTTTTAAAAGAAAATATAATTCTCCCTCTCCCTCGCTTCAAATCTGAGGCGAGGGAGCCTCCCTCACTTTAGTCAAAGTGTTAGTATTTTATTACCTTTATTTTTTAATGTGAAGAAAGGAAGACTGGAATGGAGCAGAAGAAATAAAAAAGAAGAAAGCGAAGGAAAAAAAGTTTGAGGTGGAGGCGGTAGCATCCATGGATGGAATAGTTAGAAGGATGGGAGGAGGGAGAAAGAAGGAAAAAGAAGAGAGAAATTTTAAAAAAATAATATTATTTTTTTTAATAAAAATGAAGTGCCCACATCAGTGTAAGTTTGTTACAGTAATGGAAAACTGATGGCAGGGACAAAAATGATTGAGTTTGAAAATTCAGGGACCAAAATGATACTAAATCCAAACCACAAGGAAAAGTGTTGTTTTCCCATTTCTAGCTATGATACTGTGATCTTTGTTGCAGAATGTATTTTTTTGTATACTACGTAACTGAAAAGAATATACAACCCTACAAATATACATGATGCAACATGGGATCAAAAACAGATAAGAAAATGGTAACTAAAAACGAAGGATGGTGTAAATAAGGAAACAAAAGGGGATCCAATCGTTAACAAAAATAACCCAGGTTCTTCTTTTCGTTTGGAGAAGTAAACACCTTACTTCCCCTTTGTCTTCTGGCTCTCTTTCTCTCATCTTCTTTTCTTTCATTTTTCCATGAAAGTCCAGTTTCTCATTATAAAAAAAAGAGAATAATTTCTCGTTTCCCTGTGCAGTGATTTTGGCCTAAACACAGCTCTTTCAAATACTGGGGGTAAAGGTCAAGGTATGATTTTAACATTTGCAGCAGATACATGGCATTTCTCTTTTTCTTGGTATTGTGTTATGTTCTCCATATACGTACATGGCCTACATGTAAGGTTTTGATTTATGTAATTTATATATCTTTCATAACAAATCATCAGTTTTTATATATCTACATTTTTTTAGCTACTTGGATATCTTTTTCTGCAATTGTTTGGGCTGATTATTTGGTTAGCTTTCAAGTCATTTATTCTAATCCTCTGATCACTCGTAATCTTCATTTGTTTGAACAACTATTTCCTACATAAAAAAAATTTGGGGAGGGAAAATTGGACAGTCGTTTGAGCAGAAACCATGCAATTGATTTTTGAAACTCATTGCCCCATTTATCTATTTTTTTACTTCTACGTTATTTTAAATTTCAAAGGATGGAACTCTAATTCCTCCCAGAATAAACTTTTGCGTATCCTAGTTTACGTGCAGTCATCTATTTCATTCAAATTGTTTGAGCAGAACTTTATTTTGTTGATCGTGCTGGTCTGGCAATTACCATAGTTTATGAATTGACAAATATATATCTCTTCTACTACTCCACGAGTCAACAAAGTTTGAGTTTGAATGATCACGTGGGTACTAAGTTATGGAATTGATTCATGCCTTTTGGCTTGTAAGTTCCATGTATGACACTTGTATCTTACATAGAGCTTTTGTCAGGATCAAGGTTGCAAAGTGATCGAGTGCTCAGCTTAATTCCTAAATGGTCTCACAGTGTAAGTTTTATGGGAAAAGAACTCTGTGCCTGTGTGTGGATTGTCTGCTAAACCCTTGTTTACTGGAAATCATAACAGAAAGTGCTGATTTTGTTACTCTTTTCTATGACCCCTGCTTGTGCCAATGCATGCTGGTCTCTGTTCCATTTATTATTATTTTTTTTTTGACTTCCTTGGGTTAGTACTTTTAAAGTTGGAAGGAAATGCATGTTGATATTGGTGGCATGTTTTTAACAAAAAACAAAACTTTTTATTGAATAAATGAAAAAAGATTAAAGCACAAGGGAGAGATAGAGAGCAATATGGAACACAACAAGAATAACTATAGAAACTCTATAAAGGAAAAAAAAAAAAAAAAAAAAAAAAAAATTCGTACAACAAAAAAACACTGAGCAAAGAAAATGCTCAAAACAAACAGAGACTTGCAAACATAAGATCCTGTAAAACCAAGCACAACAAAAATTGGAGGAATTTGTTTGGATTATTTTTTAAAAGATAATTCTCGTGGTTATTAGGAAGAAGTTTACATCCTATATTGTCTTGAAAATGGGTCTTGAGGGAATAAATGTTTCAAACTTTTTGCTCAGAATTAATCTAAATTGAAACCCTTCTTATTTGATTGTTAAGATACTCCCAAAAATTGAAATTATTGACCAATGAAGGTACAATATCACCATTTTTTTTTCAGTAAAATATCAAAGTGAATGATTTAATAGAAATAATTGCTTTACTAATTCCATGCTGGAAATAATTGCCTTGAATAACTAAAGAATTATATTTGAAGAAAAAAGAAAAAAAAGTGAACTAAAAATTAAACATTGCTATTACAAGTATAGGAAACCCTTGTGGACAAGAAGATAAAAAAACTACCAGTTTGTACTTTAAATCATGTAAATAAAAAAAAAACATAAGAATATTCTTTGGTGTTGAGCGAATTGCATGTATCGAGATTTAAAAAAGAACTTAGCTTAATCAAGTGAATTTTATTATATTCTTATATTTACGGTTACTAGATACATACAGAGAGGCACATTACAGGATTTGTATGCTTCTAGTCAGAATATTATTGAATAGGGGAGCATATGGGTTGGTTTGAATTATTACCTCACACCCATTCTATCTTTTCACCTTGGTTGATCGTACTTCATAGTAGGCATAATTGACGACTTACCATTATGGGTTCATAGAAAGTAGAAGCAAACTCAATTTCACGATATCATCATGGGTTCAAAGAAAGGAGAAGCAAACTCAATTTCGTGATGGGTCTCAAAGAAACGACATGCATGGTATTTCGTAGCTTTCCAGAAGTGTTATAAGATGGAATGAATGTTAATTTAGGGGCAGGAAGATGTACTTGCACATTTGATTCATATTCGATCAAGTCAGGAGATGTTTATGTAGTAGAACAAATTTAGGAGGTGTCTATATGTTATAAGATTGAAATTGAAAGAAATGAATATGAAAATTCATGGTTTCTTAAGAAATTTGTTTGATTGGGAGTTGGAGTGGACCAATTTGTTCAAGGTCTAAGATTCCATGAGATCGGTAATTCCAGTGATGTTTCAAGTGGAAACTGGACAAAACAGGGGAGTAGAAAGTCAAATAAACCATTACAGCTCTTCAACCTCGGCTTAACTCCCCTGATCATGATGTTTGTAAACTAATTTTACAAGGAAATAATCTGAAAAAGACATTTTCTTTTGGACAATGGCTCATTAACAGCATCAAAACGAACTAGAAATGACCAAAAAAGAAATCCTCAGCTCTTACTTTCCCTCCCAAGTTTGTGTGATGTGTATTAGCAATGAGATAACAATCATGATGCTTCTCTTTTTTCCTTCTTGTTTTGCAATTTTTTTCTTGTTTGTATGAAAAATATGCAATATCTTCCAGTTGGTTTTCTCATTTGTTGTTAATAGGTCTGCATCAAATGTCGGAAGAGAAATAATGGGTTGGTTGATTGTTTTGTAATTTCCCAGGTTCAAGATTGGAAGCTCTTAATCGGATCGTTGATTGATAAGATGTTTGCAGAACCATCTAACGCAGTTCTCGTTAGATTCCTGAGTATTATAAACGAGCACTTGGTGAAAGCTACTGATGTGATCCTAAAGCGTATTTTGTCGTATGTGAAAGGACAGAAAGAGTACGTAACCTCCTACAATCCTTACTTTTCACCCTTTAGTCTTCCTTTAACGAAAATAGAAAATTTAGTATCATAATTTTGTCTGGTTGAAACCTTTATTCTAAAATATCTCTGAGAAGAAATTCCACTCTGCACGTCCTATATTTTTGTAATTACAAAATTTTCTCTCATTGGAATTTTAAGTATATATTTTTTGTAATTCTTCCTTTGGGGTTTTCCCCTCCTTTTGTAATTTTTCTAAAAAAAAGGAAAAAGATCTGTTAAGTCTTGGGCTTTCTCCACGTCTAGCTTGATGATTATTAGAAATGAAAGTATTCCCATGCCATTCAGCTTTTTATCTTTATGTTTTTCTTCCTTTTGTGTGGGGATAGGAGAGAGAATCATTTTTAAAATTGTTAGTTTTGATATAATTTTAATTTAGGTTAAAATACCATTTTAGTTCCTACGCTTTGGGTTCCATCCATTCTAGTCTATGTACTTTATTTGTCCAAATTTAGTCCCTACACTTTCAATAAATCTTAAATTTAGCCATTCAAAAGTTATTTTTTTTATCAAAATTAGTAAAAGAACAATAATTTTCGTGCGAGAAAAGACACTAGGACTATTTTTTAAAGATTTATGAAGGGAATTTTATTTGAGATTATTTTTATAAAAAAGATCAACAATAAACTAACCATAGGGACTAATTTTGAGATTTATTGAAAGTGCATAGACTAAAATTGGTGGTAATAGATTGAAACTCGAGTATACCAAAATAATATTTTAACTCTAAATTCACCGAACTCATTACTTTAAGCTTTTGAGTTGATTAGTGATTAAAAATGGTATTGAGTTGATTTGTGATAAAATAAAAACTAGTATTTGTTTTTCAAGTAGTGTAGTATGCCAAATCTTTGGACTTCTTTCGCAGGCAGGGCTTGTTCCATTGGGAGTGTTCTATTAAAAAGCTATATTTCCTATTATGCATTCTTTCACATTTTTAATTTTGATTTTCAAGTGTTTCACATGGTCCTGGATTGTTCGACTTTAAAAACAGAGGAGCTTAGGATCTATCTTGCTAAACCTTTTCTTTTTTCTCTCTTTCTTTTTTTTTTTTTTTTTTTTTTTTTTTTTTTTTTTTGGGAAGATTTTATTGTTAAATAATAAATAGACAAAAATAATAATAAACCATACATTTGGCATCTTTGGTGCTTTTTGGTTACGTTATAGACTATTAGAGTTAATTTGAAGGAAGATTTTGCAAGGTTTCAGTTTAGAGGAAATGTACGGACATGTTGGATTTTCCATTGTTTTTAATTCAATTCACTTTGTATTTATTTTCTCAATAGGATCTCTTGTCCACTCCTTTTCATACAATCTTATACACAAAGATCCAAACACATATTCCCTTATTTCTTACTAAAGAAGAGAGAGGCATACCTCAATATTTTTAAATTGAATTGTATGCAAAGTAGCTTAACGGTTCCATTTTGAATGGCTTTATAAACATCCACCTTATTTATTTTCAATTTTAAACTCATGAAATATAGTTTTTTTATAAGAGAAGGGAAACAATGTTGATTGATGAATGGAAAAAAGGAGCTTATAGGCTCTCAACCAAAAGGTTAATTACAGTAAAGAACTCCAATTAGAGATCAAAGAAGATAGGCTATAATTTTTCAGTGGGTGACTATTTTTACACCAATACATAGCATGAAAAAAAAAAAAAAAAAAAAAATCAACCCATGGAGTAAGTAACTTCACTATATTTTCTTTGTGATAGGATTGATGAAAGCTTCTACACTAAACGGGGGAGCCAAAATGTAGATATCTCTCCAAGTGTGCAGCAATCTCTATTTGAGCGTCTTTGTCCACTACTTGTTATCAGGATGCTTCCCCTTGAAGTTTTTAATGACCTGAGTATGTCTGTCATGTATGGGCAGCTTCCTAACCGAGCAATTATTAATGGTATGTTGTAGTATTTATGTTTGTTCTTTTTTCTATTTCCTTGTGTACTAATTGAGTTTAATGGTTCGTCGTCAAATTTAGATTATTTACCAATTAATTATTTATTCATTCAATTTTCTAGAAAGCCAAATAATTATTTAGACGAGTATTAGTCTGATCTTGCATAATTAAATTCATCTGACATCTCTAGGCTACCTATGCTACAAAATTTTCAGCTCAAGTAATGAGGATTCCGTTTAACCTTAACCTATATATATATATATATATATATATATATATATATATATATATATTATTTGGATCATTTCAGGTCTTGATAAAATTAAGAATTCAGTTTAGGCATCAGTTGTGAGTCCTCCAAGAATAACAATTGGGCATCCTTAAACCTTGTCATACTTCCAAGCTGGCTTCGTTTTGGAATCCCATCTTGGATAAGGTCGAAAAATGTCTTGTTCAGTTTGTGTTTAGGATTCCTGTATCCATTATAAGAGTTTGGAGAATGTTATAAATAGTTTTTCCAGGAGGGTGTAAGGAAGGATAGATGTCCTCGTTTTATTTGTTGGGAGGTGAGGTAAGATCAATTGGCCATGGAGAGCTAGGCAATGCAATTTGAGACTTCTTAACGAGGTCCCATTTGCTGAACGGGTATGGCATTTTCTATTAGAACCAAACAACACTCGATGGCATAAGCTAATTGTCAGCAAACACGTCTGTCACTCTTTTGAGTGTGCGTCATTTGGGATTTAAAGGCATATTCAGAGATCCCTTGAAAACTATCTTTTTCTAGGTGCTCTAGTCTCCCCTTGAGAATGGTTTGTTGAGTTGGGAAGATAGGAGGTTGGTGGATGACCCCCTTACTATCTTATTCCTTCATCTATACCACCTCTCTTCGTTGAGATTGTATCATATGGCTTCAATCATTTTGTGTTTGGAAAATTCTTATATGTGCTTAATTTCAATTTTCATTGTCCTCCTTTTAATAGGGGTTCATTGGACATATTTGCACTTCTTTTTTCGGAAACTTCCATCTTCACTTGGATAGTAGAGATATTAATTTTGGGTTCCCTAATCCCACTGAAGGGTTTTCTTCCCACATTTTCTGTCTCCTTTTGGGTATCCATCATACCGTTAGAAATCCTTTTTTTCCGCATCTTGTGATGGCAAAATTCTCAAGAAAGTTAAGTTTTTGCTTGAAAAGTCTTACATGGGAGAGTCAAGATTAGGACCATATTCAGAGTCATTCTTCCTTCGTGATGTAGCCACATTGATGTATTCTTTGTCAGGTGCATGGGGATTTGTGTTGTATCTTTTGAAGATGTACGTTTGCTATCTCAATCTGGAACTCTTTCTTGGAGACGTTTGGCGTTTGCTTGTCTTGTAATAGCGACCGTTGTCTTGTGATTGAGGAAGTTTTTCATCTGGCTTTTCTTGAGAAGGGTTAAATTCTCTTGCATGCTGGTTCAAAAAAGAGGTTGGACGACTATCTTGATGAAGGCTTTGATTCTTTTTGTGGAGAATGAGGATTGTTAGCCTTTCCTAATGAAGTTAGTGCTGCGTGTCGTGGTCATACATCTTCAACTATGCAACGTTGTGATCTTGACACGCTCACAACAAGCCTTAAGGAAAAGCCAAACCCATTCACATTTTTCACCCGGCTTTGTAGCTTCGTCGGACCGTCGAGTGAGGTTCGCCTTTGCCAACCGAACACAACTCATGCGGAATCCAAGCTTGTTCGGCCATACTCGTCGTTCGTGCGTGCATGTTCAATTGTTGCAACACAACAATGTCGAATCTCATTGTCATCTTGGTTTCCAACAACACGACCCATGTATCGTGATGCTGTCCCATGTCTTGGGACACATCGACCATCTTGGCTTGCTCAGACACATCTGTTGGGAATTGACCAATGTGTTGATCATCTCATCGGGACATCCCGAACATCCATCCATCCCGGTTCTCTCGAGCATCGGACTCTCCTATATCCATGCTAAACCATTTACGGCATACGTTCCAAATAGCGGATGCATAATCCAACCTCCGACACATGGGTTGCGGCACAATACTGGCACACCTGTGTCGTCCGGTACTGTCCTTGAAAGACCCTTTTCAAAGGAAGACACTTGAGACGCTCGTCTCGTGATGCTCACCCACGCTGTGACACACACATGTGCCATAAGGTAGCTCGCTTAGGCCACAGAGCCCAGGGTGGTAGAGAGCCATCACCATGCCTCCCCATATAGTACATTTCGAGGCATTTCCAATCTTTCTCGGGTAGACGTCATTTTGGCAAGTGGACATATGACCTCGTGCATAGTCCGTCGAGTATTCGTTTACACCAAATTTGGTGAGCTTTTATCTTTCATATCGACAAACTTAATTCCCGAGTCGCATGCCAAAACTCATATCGAAACACCGACTTTTGAGGTTATGGCTTGTGGCCCTACCCGAACCTCTTCGAGCTTGTCCTCGACACTCGTGTCCCTTAGTTCTCCCGTACTTTGCGTTTGCCTCAACTTAGCTTCAGTGCACCGTCTTGGTGTGTTAGATGATGCATTGCCCTCCTCAGTCATATCATGACACTTTTCAATTTAGGCCCAAACATGGCTGGATGGACCCCACTTGAGGGTCCCCTTGTCTGTCTTGACGTGTGGGGGTCACAACCTACTTTCTCTCCGTGAGGTTGTGACACTATGCATGGGTGTCTAATGGAAGTCCAAAGGTCATTTTTCCTTATTACCCAGATGAACTGAGCTTGCCAGATTACTTTGCTCAAGCTGTTGGCATTTCGGGTTCCTGTCAACCCTAAAGACAAGTTTGTTCAAAAGGGTTAGAAGCTCTTAGAAGTGGAAAGATTCATTCCTTTTTGGATTTTTTGCAGATGGTTTGCTTTTCTTTTTGGATGGCTCTCGGAGAGGTTCTTCAGTTGTCTTCTTAGTTGCTTGGCCTCGTTAGTTTGTTGGTGGTTTTTCTGGTGGTGGTTATTGTTTTTTATTTTAAATTAACTTTATTATTTATTATTATTATTATTATTATTTATCTGAGGTTGTTTCTCTGAACCTTTTGCATCTTTTCATCCATCGATGAAAAGTTGTTTTATTTATTTATTTATTTTTTATTTTAAAAGTAACACTACGTTTCATATTCTAGAAACACCTATATCACCTCATGTGTGTACTTAAAAATTGAATTACTTAGTTTCATGGTCTGCAGATATGGACATTGTTGATCCTACGTGTGTTGTGGAGCTCTTATTAAACAGGTTAATGGAGAAGATAAATCTTGTTTATTTATTTATTTATGTGCGTGAGGGGGGGGGGGGGGGGGGGGGGGGGGTACTGGAGTAGCTACGTGCCTGATGTTTTCTACCCGATTTTACAGGGCCTTTTCCAAGTTCGAATTTGATGATGTACGGAAGCTGGCTGCTGAGCTTTGTGGGCGCATTCATCCCCAGGTATACCACTACAGTTTTACCTGATCTAGATTGTTATGAAGATGTACAATTGCTTAAATATGCGGATGATGTTTTCTTTAATATCTTATAGTGCATGATGCTTGATATTAGACAAGGAGTTTTGAAGATATGTATCCCTGATTCTGTTGGTTTTAGTTAAACAGTAAGAATTCTCCAAAGTATGACATTTGTAGCTACTCTTGAGGCACATTTTGAATATGACATGTACATGAGGCTACTAGCCTTGTTTGAAAAGCGTGGGTCTGATCAATTATGGAGTACATTTATTTACGTGCCCTTAGATAATACGAACATGATGTTTTTGCTATCTAATGTATAGTCAATTATGTTCTAATTTTCCTGACGTCCTTGTTTTCTCTAGGTGCTTTATCCTTATGTTAGCTTGGTACTAGAAGATGCAGTGGGTTCTCACCATATACCAGGAATAAAAGCCTGCCTTTTTTCGATGTGCACGTCCCTTGCGGTAATTAATTTCCTGTCACCATTATCGGTCCATGGAAACCTGCTTTGACATTCTGTTTTGCATTACGATCTTTGCATATACTTATCTATTTGGACAACAGCTACTGAATACAATTTCTGTTGGTTTATAGGTAAGAGGCGAGATTATGTCTTCACATTTCGACATATTTGAAATTGTAAAAACCTTGGAAGTAGTTCTATCATGGCCGTCTCAGGATGGGGATGAAGGTATGTTGACATATTATCTGGATTTTGCTTCTTCGTTACTCAACAGTACCCTGGTCTCTGATTTTGTTATGTATTTTTATTTATCAGTTTCCAAATCACAACATGGGTGCATTGATTGCATGGCTTTGATGATATGTGCTGAATTACAAGGTCCAAACTCATGCAGCACCTCCAATTTGGAGAAAATTGACCTTGATAAGAAGAAAGGTGACTGATTTTCCAATGTAAGGTATTATATTATATATTAGTTCTTGTGGATTTCTGACCTTACGAGCTGAACGTACAGGGCATGCCTCCGTAAAAGGTTCGATTCTGGGTTATGTGATCCATCAATTAATAGGTGGTAGAAAAGAACTAGTTTCAACCTATGATTTGGACCAGAAGTACAACAACACAGCCGACAATTCTACTCCTGTATCCTTTCGCCTCTGCATGGCAAATGTGCTCATCAGTGCCTGCCAAAAGCTTTCAGATTCGAGGAAGAAACGATTTGCTAGAGAAGTTCTTCCACGTCTCGTTTCTTTTGCCAAGGTTACTTTATTATCTGGTTTGATTGATTTTTTGTGTTTCCATGTTCATTTTTTTGGGATTCTCATGAGGGTGTCAAATGTTGTAGGTAACAAGTACACAGGTAGATATTAGAGCTGCATGTATTGGAGTCATCTTTTCAGCCGTATATCATCTGAAGTCAGCTATTCTACCTTATGCTAATGATATTTTCAGAGTCTCAGTAAACGCTCTGAAAAGTGGGCAAGAAAAGGTATAAAGTTCAACGTAAATGAGAGATGATGCATAGTAGTTTCAGTAAATGCTGTTTTTATTCTATTCATCATAATCATATCACCAGACTTTCGGCTGTTTTTATTTTTTTTATTTTTTCCCCTTTTTTTATAAGAAACGTAATATTCCTTAGTAGATGTTGAAAGAACAACATAGATGTCTGGGGTAGATATAACCTAACCCCCAACCAAAGCAAGGCTAAAGGAATACTATAGAAGTAGAGCTTTCTAATGATTAATAATCATTAGAAGACTTTAGTTATAAAAGATTCTCCGTGGGATCCATATCGATTGGGGAGGAGAATGAAGCATTCTTTATAAGGGTGTGGAAACCTCTCCCTAGTAGATGCGTTTTAAAACCTGTGGGCGATACGTAATGGGTCAAAGCAGAAAATATCTGCTACCGCTTGGGTTGTTATAGTTGGTATTAGTGTCAGATATCGAGCAGTGTGCCAGTGAGGACGCTGAGCCTCAAAGGGGGGTGGACACCAGACGGTGTGCTAGCGAGAACATTGGGCTTCGAAGGAGGGGTGGATTGTGAGATCCCACATTGATTGGAGAGGGAAACGAGTGCCAGCGAGGATGCTGAGCCCTTATAGAGGGTGGATTGTGAGATACCACATCGGTTGGGGAGGAGAACGAAAAATTCTTTATAAGATGTGGAAAACTCTCCCTAGCAAATGTATTTTAAAAACCGTGAGGCGGACGGTGATACGTAACGGGCCAAAGCAGACAATATTTGCTAGCAGTGGGCTTCGGTTGTTACAGTTGGTATCAGTGCCAGACACCGGGTGGTGTGCCAAGGACGTTGGGCCTCGAAGGGAGGTGGATTGTGAGATCCCACATCGATTGGAAAAGGGAACGAGTGCCAGCAAGGTTGCTGGACCTTGAAGGGGGGTGGATTGTGAGATTCCACATCGGTTGGGGAGGAGAACGAAACATTCTTTATAAGGGTGTGGAAACCTCTCCCGAGCATACACATTTTGAAAATCGTGAGGGCTGATGACGATACGTAATGGACAAAGGCGGACAATATCTGATAGCGGTGGGCTTGAACTGTTACATTCTCGGCTGTTGATTATTTGTTCCGCTAAGGATAAAGATTGTATTCTAATATGTGGTTGCTTTTTTACTCTGTTCATCAGGAAAGGATAGCTGGTGCTAAGCTGATGGTATCCCTAATGTCAAGTGAAGATCCAATTTTAGACTGTATTTCCGGAGAACTACTAGAAGCAAGAGATGTGCTGTCGAGTGTATCTTCTTTAGATCCTTCAATTGAGGTCCAACAGATTTGCCAGAAAATGCTCCAATGTTTGCTTTCTCCATGACTTCGTATGCGTTGTTCATCTTTCCCATGTGGCGATAGGAATATGTTTAAATGGGATTATTGTAAATTCTTATGAAATTAGCATTGTGTTTGATGTTTTTAATATATATAAAAGAATAGATTTTGGTGTGAAAATTTGAATAGTCGAAGATATGTCTTAATTAGTTGAATTATACTCGAGTTGATCATTATTTTAAATAGAAACCATTAGCACGTTTAAATATTAAATATGATAAAGAATGTTCTTTTCGTAATTCTTAAGAATGTCTCCTCTAATTGTCTCGAGGTAATTTTAGGTTTAGTTTTAGATTATTTCCCTTTTTCTAAATTGTTGGCTCGAAGTTATCTCTAAATTGTTCTTCGGACCATGGATATCAAAACTCATTCATCATGCACTTAGAAATTACTTCCAATCCAATACTCTATTTTCCATTTGAGTTGGGTAGAGTTGTCTAAGTTTTTTTCTTTTACTATAATATGTGTTACATTAATAATTAAATCTCATAAAATTTAAATATCAGACATTCACAAGTTACAACATATCACAAATATCAGTTACAAATAACTAATATTCTTAATCTTTGTAATATCCTTTTAAATCAGGTAGGGCTGAGTTGGGTTGTAACCTCGTTTTTGAATATTCTTAATCTTTGTAATATCCTTTTAAATTAGGTAGGGCTGAGTTGGGTTGTAACCTCGTTTTTGGGTTGATCCAACCAAAAAATATTAAAAAGTCAATCCAACCCAAATCAAACCGAAAAAAAAAAAAAAAAAAAAAAAAAAATCTAATTCAACTCAACTTTTATTATTTAGATTGAATACTCCGAATTGGTTAAGTTCTCAGGTCATATGAATACCTTAGGAATTAGTAGTCGAAGATAGGTTTTATAGATATATTCGAGAGAATTAATGCTAAATTTAAAGTTAATCCTATTAATTAATCTCGAGACTATTTTTTTTTCTCTTTCCTTCCGTATTGATAATTTAACATGATTTTTTTAAAGGTCAATAATATAGGTAACGAAAATTTGAACTTTTGACTTTGGTTGAATATTAAAATATTTTTTAAGAGAAAAAAGCAAAATATTTCCTCTAATAAGAATTAAAATATTATAAATGATGAGCTTCACTCCACCAAACGCTACTTAATTACAAAACTTCTCCATTGACCTCTTTTCAAACAAAACCAGAGCAGGAAATCCCTTCCAGTGGGCTCTCGTTCCTTCAATTTTCCCACCGTTTTCAATTCGGATAAACAATATAGTTCATCCTTCATCTTCGATCTCCACTTGCAATCCTTCGCTCGTTTTTTCTTTTTTCTGTTTTTAATCTCTGATCCAAGGAAAGCTCCAATGCTTCAGCTGTTCTTCGCCGTCGCTTTCTCGGCAGCGCCATTGACGTTCTATGTGCCGCCGATTCGGAGCCTAAATCTGTTCGTCGAAACTCTGGAAGATCTTTTCCGTCATACAGCCACTCATACGCACAGAGCTTATCCTCGCTTTCGCCTTGCCTTCTCACGCGTCTTCGGCTCTGTATTCCGCGTTTCGTATTCCAGGTAGATTCCGTTTGATTCTTCTTCTAGTCGAGCGGATTATTTGAGGCTTTTGTTTTGCTACTGCTTTTTTGCTTTTGTTTGATTTTGGATATTCGATCGATTCGCGTTGTTAAATTTGTGTTTAGGATCTTGAATCTTGAATCTGGAATGTTGAATCTCTCTTCGCTGTTGTACATGGAAGTGATATTTTCGTTTCATTTCGTTCTTACTCTGATTCTGTTTCCGATCCGTTTAAGAGCTTTGGATTGTTTATAGACTCTCTGTTTTGTCTTTCCGTTCCTTTTCTTGCAATTAGGTCATCTGGATGCAATTTGTTGCGCAGATTTATGAAATCGATTGAAATTTGTGCATCTTTGCTTCGTTAACTCACGCTTTTCATCCTTACCAAACCGCATGAGGCAAGAACACGTTCCTTTCCAACTCTTGTCTTTTTTTTTTCCCACTAAAATCGTAATTACTTTTATATACTTTTGGAAGATTATTTAAAATTAAAATTAAATTGATAAAAAAAAAAAGGTTTGGATCTCATTTGAGTTTGAGCTCTTAAATTTTAGTGTTTGAATTTTCAAATATCTTTTTTTTTCTTCAATATTTCAACAAAAATAAAATAAAATAAAATAAAATAGTTATTTGGGATAATGTTATAATATTCATCAATCCAATATTCTGTTGCTAATTATTTTTAAATCTTATGAATTAAAAATTTATTTCTTTTATAAACTTCCAGATAGGATTTAAAGATGAGACAAAATATAGATTAAAATATTATTTATCTAGCTTTTGAAAAAAAAAATTATTTAAATAAAATTAATTTTTCTATATAAACACTTTTGAAATAAATTAATAATTTAAATTTCTTACTATTTAAGAAGATGAACTCTTCCAACATATTTTAAATTATTGAAATATTTTCTTTAAAACTCTGAAAAATTTTAAAAAAATATTTTGGTTGATATCAAATTAAAATGTAATGACATGCATATAGTACCGGTTTTATATTTAGATTAAACAAAAAACAAAAGAAAAGAAATAGAGTAGTTACATACACTCTCGACTGTCTGTCTGATTATTATTAAACATACAAATCTCGAGTTGAGGTAAAAACATTTTAAACATCCCCAAACATAAAATTAAGATGCTAAAATATTATTATAAGATTTTTTTCTTAAAAATTTAAAAGTTGTACACCTGACCTCTGAGATCCCACATCGGTAAGAGAGAGAAACGAAACATTCCTTATAAGGGTGTGAATATCTCTCGCTAACATACACGTTTTAAAAAATGCGAGATTGACAATAATATGTAACAGACCAAAGAAGACTATCTACTAGCGGTGGGTTTGAGTTGTTACAAATGGTATTAGAGTTGAACACCAAGTGATTTGGTGATGAGGACGCTGAGTCACCAGGGGGAGATCTCACATTAGTTACAGACGAGAATGAAACAATTCATATAAGGGTAGAGTTTGAAGCCGTTTAAAAACGGTGAGGCTGACACACTCTTATTCTCCTTTCATCCGGAGCTGTCCTAACTTGGGCTCATCATGCTATACTCAACGGGGAAGGAAAAACAAGTCGTTTACGCTTTAGTAGCTACTGTTTCACTGACTCTAGTATTCAAATACTTTCAAGGAATGAAATATTATCAAACACCCTTCGCTATTTCGTATAGTATTTATGGTTCTACCTTTCTCTTTTCTTGATCATATGTGGTATTCATCAATATCTTGGTCATCTGGCCAAGGAGTATCACATTGGCTTTGAAGCAGCTACATGCTACTAACATTTTGTAGACGTGATTCAGACCGTTGATCTCTTCCTTCAAGATTGAGATAAGTCAATATCGAACTCCAAAAACCAACGAGAGGCCATAAGGAACACTAGCGTAGCGTTGAAAACAATTTATTACAACGATTTTGCTCACATGGGGTTGTTATTAAAGTTTTTTTTATTAATTCCTTATGAATTCAAAAGCACTTTTTGAAAAAAGTGCACTCTCAAAAAGTTCTTATGGGTTCTTATCATCTTAACTACACATTAATGTCGAGATTGAAACATTTTGCCTACTCCAAACCCTAACATGGCTTGCATTTAAGAAGGTGTGACAAATAAATTATTTAAATTCCTATGAATTCAATGATGAAATTATTATATTCCAAAATAAATAAATAAATAAATAATTGGGTTTGTTAATATTGATATTGACATAAATTATTCCCCCTACAAAATTTCAAAGAAAAAGATAAGAACACTATTGTATAATTTGTGGCTAATAATCTTCCAACACCTTCATTTTGAAGCAATTAATGGCCTACCAACCTTCCTCTTTGGAATGTAATGTCATAACCTTTGAATTATTATTATTATTTTTTTTTAATTTTCCAATAATTCTAATTTTAGAAAGTTTATTGCATGGATTAATTAAACTTTGAATAGAAAGTAAAAATTGTAATAGACGGATTTACATTATGTGTCACGGAAACACGTGAAGTACTAAACATGCGTGTATTAGTTTGGTAATGGTAAGAGTAGCAAATTTGGATTCTACAAGAGTCTTATTTTCTGGTGCTACAAAGAGGAAATTGGCTCGAAAGATATATAGGGATCAAGACATAGTCTGGTTGGAGAGGAGAACGAAATATAGCTAAGAAGGATGTGAAAGCTTTTCTCTAATAGACGTGTTTTAAAATGTGAGGCTGATGACGATATGTAACGGGTCGAAGCAGACAATATCTACTAGCGATGGACTTAGTCTATTACAAATCCAAAGGGGGGGTGGATTGTGAGATCCCACGTTGGTTGGAGAAAGAAACAAAACATTCCTTATAAGAGCGTGGAAACCTCTCCCTAATAGACACGTTTTATAACCGTGAGGTTGACGACGATGTATAACGGGCCGAAGCGTATAATATCTACTAGCGGTGGCTTTAACATATTACGGGCCTTGATGGCTGACTCAAATGCCCCTGGATCATCTACTAGCGATGGCTTGACCTATTATAGGCGTTGATGGCTGACTCAAATGCCCTTGAACCGTGCCAAATAGTCTCCTACTACACGACTCACTAACTCTGCTTACTCCTCGTGCACAAGAATGAATCTTAGCCAATGACTCTCTTAAACAGCGAGATTTGAACTTTTCGGTCGTAAAAGACCTTTGTAATTCACTACATACTATATGATTTGACTGCAAAAATTTGTGACCACACACGTTTTCCTTCATTAGTTTTTTTCCTTTTTCCTTTAATAAATGAAATTGGAATAAAACAATGATATAAATCCAAGAAACTCTATTATTGTTGGATGCTTCACTTTTAATTTACTGCAACACACCTTGACTAATTGTAAGAAATGTATATATTTTAACTTTATATACCATGATATAAAAAAAATATGATATTATTCGTTAGGTGACCCGTTGATTACAAAATTGTATAAAATTAGACTCAAGCTTTTCGAGTATATATACATCTTTTTGGGTCCCAAGCGTTAGTATTGATTTAAGATTATGAGTTACGATTGAATTGAAACATTTGTGAGTAAAATGAGAGTTTGCCTTGTCGATATAGATAAAATCAGGTAAGCGTTTTCTCGTTGGTGAGTTTATGCATTTACTTTTTGGATCTAGATTGAAAATCGTGGTTTTTTTAAGATTCGAGCGTGGACGAGGATTAATTATCCAGTTTTTTCTTAAAAGCTCAAACTTTCGAAGGTGAGGGTTAAGGTTTCGAGAGAGTGATAATTATCCAAATGTAGAGTTATATCGAGTCTTTTTGTAGTTAACTATGCACTCATACAAACTATTTTCTCATTATTTGCTCCCTTTGTTCTAATTAGTAAGCAAGAATGGTTCAACATGAAAAGAATATCAATTTGCATGAATCGAGCCTAATTGTACATTTAATTGAGTTATTTGGTAAAATTTGGATCATTGACTACTCAATTAGAAACATTCTAGGTGGATTATCTTTTCTCAGCCCTAAAGGGTAAGGAAAATGATACCGAGAGAGAGAGAGAGAGCCACATTTGGGAAGCAAAATTCGGAATAGACAATAGCAAACTCTGCTGCTATGAACTGCTATGAAACCAGAGAAGAAGAAGAACCCTAATCCAGCAGTTGTGACAGCAGAAGAAAAATAATACCTAGAAGGATTGATTAGAGCAAAAAGGTGAACGTGAGAGCTCAATGGAAGTTTCCTTCCATTGAAGAATAGCAACCAAACTTGATAGCTCTCTAATTTCTTACTCTCTTTTCTTTATAGGAGAGGCGAGAGAACTTTATATAGTTTAAGTATGTTGACGATGTGATTTTAGTTTATTAAAGAGTTGTTGTTAATGATTTACACGTGTGTTTAATTAGCTACGTTACATACATAGTTATTCTCTTATTTGGAAGTAGAGAGACCAATGAAATCCTCTTTGATACTCTCCATTACAAGGATACTTGAAGGTAATAGAATGATTAGAAATAGTTCTTCTCCTACAGTCTTGTTGACGGAAATTAAAACGATTATGGAAATAATTACTATGCATGACCCTCGTAAGTGTGCTTGAGAATTTATTAAAATGAACTAAAATCTACCAAAAACTCAACAACTTATCTATTTAATCTTTTTTAGCGGAACCTTTCTCATTATTGTTGGTTTTTTTCATTATTTTCCTGTACTCATGCATTAATTAAATGTTACCCAAAAACTCAATTTCCAACAACAAAAGTACAAAAAAGATAATTATCCGTGGAATCAATAATTTACTTATTACTTCTCGAAACGGTCGCTTAGAATGGGAATTTTGTTGAAGATCCTTTACTAGAAATGGTAAGTGGCTTTGGGAGAATTATTTTAGGTGCTTGAATGGCTTAAATCCATCCATAATAGAGGAAGAAAGAAAGGTAAGATTTTTAGTTTTTAGTTTTAAATTTCCTTAGTTTTTATTTTTTTAATTTTTTTTTTTTAATTTTGGACTAATTTTGAACCCATTCATTTATGTTCGGAAATAATTTTTTTTGGATCAAAACTCTACGATTTTGGTGAAGAAACCAAGTTGATTTGAGTTACTTAGAAATAGACATGTATCACACATCGACAAAGACATGTGTTGGCTATCGAGGGAGGAAGCGTGGTTAGGCTAGTACGGGATGCGTGTTAGCATTTGGGTGGCGCACGTTGTCCCACGGGGCGACCCAATCTGGGATAGACCCATGGCCCGTGACCCATCCAATAATGTTGAATAAAAATCATGCACCTCTAAATTCAAACGCACGTCTAGAAGCCCAAAAAGCGAAGCAATGATCACCACATGTCAAAATGGAGGCTAGAGTACTCCTGTGCACGTGTACACTCATGTGTAGGCTGCGTGCATGAGGGCGCATGAGGTAGTCTCTTTCGACTCGTTTGACAATTTTCGCTTCAATTTTAGTGTTAACCCTATAATCAATTGAACTAAGACCTATTAGAGAAATTTTAGAAATTTTGGGGCTTCTAACAAACAGAAAAGCTAGCTCCGAAAGGACCGCTATAACATACTAGCATGTGAGAATTTCTTGTCTTATGTTATTAGAATATGTATAATTATGACTCATAATGGACAATTTGGATGATAATATTATAAATGTTATGAAAAATTATCGAAATGCCCCTAAAATGAAAATTTAAGTTTCATGCTTATTTTACTGGATGTTATCTCCCTGTTGATTTTTCATGAATGTTTAGATTATATTTTATATGCTTTAGGTGATCACTAAGAATATCTCTCTATCAAAGCTCGGTGATTTTGCATGCATGTTCATATTATGTTTTCTATGCCTTAGGTGATCGACCGAAATATTTCCATATTAAAGTATCCATATGATTGAACCAAGCTAAGATTAGGGTGTTAGAGTTAGAGCAGTTTCACGTTGACCTAGGTCAATATGTTTCCATGGATCGAGCACCTTAGGATCGTGAGTAGCAATCAAAGGTCTAGACCTAAGTACATCTAGAGAATTAGATTAGCCCCGAGGAGCTAACGCCAAACGACCAGGAATGCGAGATGAGATTTAAACCTTCTAGACGTCCCTAAAATCCTAATAAATCTCTACGACATTCCAGAAATTTTAAGAGGACTTACAAAACCGCAACGTGAACGAAATCTATTTGAGGAGTTAATATAATATGTAAAATAAACCAGTCTTGAGAGGAGACAAGGGACTACATAAGTAGATGACACAAGGAACTACTACTATGTGTAGAAGCGGGTCAAAAAGCCATAAACCAGCCTTGAGAGGGGACAAGAGACTAAATAACTAGTTAAATAGTAGAGTAACTACTGTGTAGAATAAACCAGCCTTGAGAAGAGACGAGGGACTTACAAATAGACGACATGAAGAACTACTACTACGTGTAAAATAAACCAACCTTGAGAAGCTACTGTCGTATGTAGAATTCACCCGCCTTAAGAGAGACAAAGGACTACATAAGTGGTTAATCGAGAAGCTACTATTGTGTGTAGAAGTGAAACCAACCTTCAGAGGAGACGAGAGACTACATAAATAGTTTAGCTCATGATAGGTGCCACTTGTGTGGTAATAGTAGGATTCCTAAACTAGGCATGAACTTCTTAGAGCTCAAAATAAAATCCGTGGCAACATGCTGGATTAAGGATGTAATGAGAGCCTACAAGTAGATCGCTTGTTAAGTATTTTTATATTCCCCTTCTTTTTTTCTAGGTGTTTACAGGCTACCAGTCGAGATTGGGAGAGCTCAAGAGCTGCATAGTTACAGAGGAAATAGTTTCGAAACATCAGTCCGTTTTTATATTTGAGTCTTTTGTATTTGTTTTCCAAACTCATTTTTCATTTTATAGTAAATTTGAATAACATCGGTTTGTAATTAGATTCCGTTTTTTTGTATTTTAATTAATTTATTTTTGTCTTATCTTTTTCGTTGCAGTTCAAATTTTGAAACAGGACGAGTAGATTTAGGTTTACGGGGACGATGCGGGTCCTACGTGGTTCAATCAATAAAAGAGTTGGTCCCTTAATCCATCATTAGATTTAACATGTGGTGGTGGATAGAAATTAGGGAAATATATTCTAAGGATGATTCTCTATGATTTTGATAGTAAAGATTTATTTGGCCACATAAAATTCTGTCTACACCATTTTCGACTAAAAAATTCGTGTCCACAATTAATTTCTCTCTAATCATATAACTTTATGTTCGGTTTCTCTCAATTTTGTCATAACATAAGCGATACCATATTCAAATTAGATGAAATTTAAACCTATAATTAAAATAATTGATGTGATTACTTATACTTATAAGATGTATATTTGTTTGTCTAGGGTCGGCATTTACCTAATTCGGATTCCAAATTATAGTTTGAATATGGGTCTAGGGTAGATAGAGATGTTCATTTTACTTGCTCCCGAACCGGGATGTTTAAATGGGAATGGGAGAGGGAATGAAGAATATTTTTCTCTGTTAGATAAATGAGGCTAGGGACGGGATTATATTTCATGTCCCCATCCCCACCCAATTCCCTGTCCCAATCCCTTTTACCTCGTTTAATATAAATATATATCAACACATATTACGTAAATAAGTTAGATATATTAAAATAAATAAGTTATTAATATATTGAAAGTTATTGTTGCTTATTATTTTTTTCTTTCTTTTTCTTGATATGTATAGTAAGGTTTGAGGAAAACATATGTTTCATATTTTACCTTTTATTTTTGTTTCGAATAGAAATGACTAACCCTCAGGTAAAGAGAAAGAAACTCAACCCACTATTTTTGAACTATTAATACAATAATGAAAGAAAGAAAAAAAAAATTGAATTCAATTGTCATCGGCTAAAAATAAAATTAACTTTTTAACACGGATTTGAACCCTAGCACACACACCCTAGCACACACACCCTAGCACACACACCCTAGCACACACACCCTAGCACACACACCCTAGCACACACGATCTCATAAAACCATACAATTTTTCAATTCTAAATAAAGCAGGTTTTACTTGAAGAAGATTTAACTCAAGCAAGTCTTACCTGAATAATATATGACTCAAAAGAAGATTTGACTCTATTAAGAAAACAAGACAGATTTGGCTCAGCATGCTCTGTTCGATACAGATGGAAAAAAAATCCATGCTCAGTTCGATAAAAATGGGAAAAAAATCTAACTCGATATTATTAAAGAGTAGAAAAATCAAAACTCAATCAAGATGATACAGATCAACCCCTTCTTTTTATGCCAAAGATCTAACGATTTTCGAAAGGACGGGGTTACGTCTCTTTTCTATCTCACTTCTCTCTAAAAATCTCCTTAATTTCATCCTTCATTATACAACTCACCAAGACAGAACTTTAAGAATATTAATATCAGAATCGTTGAAAAGAATAACTAAAGTAGGTGCTAAATTTGTGGCTTAAACTTCCAAAATTTCTTGCTTTATGCCAATTGGATTCTTATCTTATCTTAGTATAAACACAGTCAAAGCATGAACTGTTTTAGAAAGCTATAGAATAGGCTTATTTATGAGTGAGTATAAATTCCATTAAAATGCCCCATGCTAGAAACCTTGATGGGGATGTCTACCTCTTACCGTCTCTCGCCCTTTTCAAACGAACACTCGACATTCAAATGAAACATATTCAAAGTTTAAGGATCACTGTAAGATCCCACCTCGGTTAGAGAGGAGAACGAAGCATTCCTTATAAGGGTGTAGAAACCTCTCCCTGACAAACACGTTTTAAAGACCTTAAGGGGAAGTCCAAAGGAAAAGCCCAAAGAAGACAACATTTGCTTGCAATGGACTTAGACCAAATGGGATCAAAGCTAGACACCGTACGATGTGCCAACGAGGAGGCTGAGCCCCGAAGGGGTGGACATAAGGCAATGTACCAATAAGGACGTTGGGCCCTGAAGGGGGTGGATTTGGGGGGTCCCATAACGATGGGAGAATGGAGTGAGTGCGAACGAGGACACTGGGCCTCAAAGGAGGGTGGAATGTGAGATCCCATCTCGGTTAGGGAGGATAACAGAACATTCTTTATATGAGTGTGGAAACCTCTCCCTCGCAGACGCGTTTTAAAAATCTTGAGAAGAAGTCCAAAAGGAAAAGTCCAAAGAGGACAATAACGGCTAGTAGTGGGCTTGAGCCGATACAATCACAATGAGTTTCACACCTTACAACATTTATCAAACAGTTTTGTATCCCCAGAAGATGAAACAGACTGGAAAGATGATTGATTGCCAAGAATGACCATCTGAACTCATTATTATTTCCTGGATATGATAATTATTCAGCTAATACCATTTCCTGAGCCAATAGAGCCTCTCAAAAACGCCTATATTGAGCTCTACTAGTCATATGGGAAATGTGAAAACAGCCTCAGAAACAGGTATCACATTCAAATGGCTATGCTGTATTGTTGAATTTACTCCAAAAAAACAGCTCAAGATGATGATAAATATTTCTACCAATGTAATCTTGAACCATACCTGGAGCTCCAATGATTGATCAACTGATAACTCGAATCATTTGTATAATAGTGCATCACGGCCTGGACCGACACCGATGTAATGCACGGGTATGCCCACGAGTTCTTCGATCCTTGACACATATTCCTTTGCAGCCTTAGGAAGGTCAGAATAATCTCTTATTGAAGAGATATCACACATCCATCCAGGCATTGTTTCATATTCCACCTATACACCGGAAAACAAACGGGAAAAAGTAGAGACTGTTGTAAGATTCTGGATTCAGGAGTTGAACACCTTGAAATTTAAGAAAATTTGAACACCTAATTTAGTTTATGACTTGGAAACAAAAGAGCTAAGAAAATGCTAAGAACCATGGACAACATCAAAGAACTTTAGACAATATTAAAAACGCTTTTTTTTTTTTTTTTTTTTTTTTTTTTGGTTCAATAACATTTGGGGTGGAGATTCAAACTTCCGACCTTGATCAATGTTATAATGTCTTTAACTATGAACTATAGTCTGGTTGACTAATTTTTTACTTGAAACTTAAAAGCATTTCATTTCCTTTTCGAAATATTATGGTTTTCTAATGCATTTGCCTAAAAGACCACACGTCCAAAGATATGCATGCAACATAATAAAAAAATAAAAGCAATCGTATTCTTTATCAAGACAATCAAAAGCCCGAAAACATCCAAAATCTTGGTCGAACATAATCCCAACCTGTAACAATCCAAGCCCACTGCTAGCAGATATTTTCCTTTTTGGACTTTCCCTTTCGGGCTTCCCTCAAGGTTTTTAAAACGCATCTGTTAGGGAGAGGAGGTTTCCACACCCTTATAAAGAATGCTTTGTTCTCCTCCCAACCGATATGCGATCTCACAATCCACCCCCTTTGGAGCCCAGCGTTCTCACTGGAACACAGCCCGGGGTAGCGGTGAGCTTGGGCTACACAACCATTCCCAACACTTTAATGAAGTAACAACGAAAGAACACATGAGAGCATATTCAAACACAACTAAATGCACATCAGATTTTTATCTTTTTTGAAACACAACTTTTTGCTGATTTTTGAAAAGTTAACACAAGAATAAATGACATCAACCTATAAAGTTTTTGGCTTGTCTTCTAAAGCCATATCAACAAGCATAAACAAGTGAGTAATACTGTTCTTTATAGAGACATCAACTACCAAAGAGCATTCAAAATCTTGCAGCACAATACTCCCCAAACTTTCAACTGAAGTAACAATGAAAGAGCACGTGTGAAAGGTCTTCTCCAGCCTTTTATTTATCTTTTATTCTCTTACTTTCTTTTATTTCTTATTCCTAAGAACCCCTAAAAGTCACAATTCTGAAACCATTACCTAAACCCATAGCATCAAAGTTAAAATAAAAGCAAGGAAAAAGGATATAAGTAAGAAAAAGGATGCATAATGCTTGCCTTTATTTGTTCAAGAAGACTAAGATCTGCGGGAAATGATTCGACTGGCGTTCCATCAGGTGTTCGATAAGAAACCCCCAGTTGTATTTCAGACAGTTCTGAGAGAACGTCGAGTTTCGTAAGATTCAGAGAAGAGAAGCCATTAATTTTACAGCAATATTTTAGAGCAACTATATCGAGCCATCCACAACGACGAGGGCGACCAGTTGTGGTACCAAATTCTTGACCAGCAAACCTAAGGAGGTCACCCCCCTTTCCCAAGATCTCAGTAGGAAAAGGGCCAGAACCAACTCTAGTAGTGTATGCCTTCACCTGCAAAGATCAACAGAGAACCTTATGGATATGCACAACATCCAATATATAAATCAGCTTTCCATCAAGAAGGAAATAAAGAAACAGTGAATCAAAAGAAACTCACCACTCCTATAAGATCACCCACAACTTTTGGAGCAATTCCAAGACCGGTGCAAATTCCACCTGCGGACGGGCTGGAAGAAGTTACGAAAGGATAAGTACCAAAGTCGATATCAAGCATAGTTGCTTGACCACCTTCAACTAAAATCTTCTTATTATCAGAGATGGCTTCATTAATGAAATGCACAGTGTCAGTGATAAATGGTTCCAATCTCTCGGCATATCGTTTGTACTTCTCGACTTCTTCCTTCAGAATTTCTGGGGTATAGACAAAATCCTTGAATCTCGATGCAGCATCGGAGAGTAGAAGGTCGAGCTTCTGAGGAAGTGTATCCAAGTGCCTCAAATCACCCACTCTAATACCATTTCTAATAACTTTGCTAGAGTAACAAGGTCCAATCCCTCTCCTGGTTGTTCCAATGAAAGATTTAGCTAACTCAGCTTCTCTTAAGCCATCCACCTCCTGATGAAAATCAAATAACAGATGGGCTCGGTCAGACACCAAGATCCTTCCCTTGCATGACACTCCACTCGCTTCTAGACGATCAATTTCTTCGAAGAAACCGGGCACATGCACCACAACTCCGTTTCCAACAACACATAAAGTACCTTCATTAAGGATCCCTGAAGGGATGAGATGAAGAGCAAACTTCTTCCCTTCTGCATTATAGATTGTGTGCCCAGCATTAGCCCCACCCTGCAAATCAGTTTGAACTCTCAGATAGTTCCAGAAACCAAAGGTGTCATACACATCAGGATACCACATAAAAACGCAACATAGAATCAAAATGGCTCATCGACTATTCTAAAAGCGGATGTGCAAATACAGAGATAAATCATAGCCGCCCTTTGGCCTTCACCATTGCAAATATAACAACACAAGGTTAGAAGATTCTTATATGCTTCGATAACGTCAAAGTGTCTCAGGAAAGAAAGAACAAAAAGAACAAAGAGATTCTGAAATTGCAAACAAAATAAAACGAGGTTCGCATGGAGGCAAGTAGAAATAGAGCAAATCAATAAACAAATCCAAATCCAATAGAAAAAGCATAAGAAACACAACAAAAACCTGAACAGAAAAAATTATCCCAAAAGAAAAATGAAATCAAATCTTGAAGACTACCTGACAACGAGCGACGATTTCAAAGTGCTGGGCCAAGATATCAACGAGTTTACCTTTACCTTCATCACCCCACTGGCAGCCCAACACTCCCGATACTTGACTAAGTTCCCCAATTCGTTTCAGTTCATCCTTCCCCGCTGACTGCGGCACATTGACAGACGAACTAACCGCCACCGGGGGTTTAGCAGAGGAGCAAACGACGAGTGTAGGATGACGTCCGGAAAAGGGTCTCCGGCAGGCCGGCGACGGCAATTTGGCGGCGGAGAAAAGAGTGGGCTGGAAAGCAAGAGAAGAGATGCTCATGGTGAAGGTGTGAGGAGAGAGAGTGAGGGTTTGGAGAGGGGGATTGAAGTATCTAGTATCAGAGAAGGCGCGTGGCCTGTAATTGCCCTTTGTGTTAGAGAAGGCGCGTGGCCTGTTATTGCCTTTATTACGCCCAATCCTTCTGCTCCTGCATGTAACTGCCTGCATCATTATTAAACACTTAATTTACCAATTCTCCTCCCACATTTTTTTTATTTTTTTTATGGAAAGAAAATAATATATGTTTTGAAAAGGGACTTAAATTTTTTTCATAGAGCGGTTTACATGTTGACGTAGTTTAGAATGTTTCGAGTATCTCTAGCACCTTAGGATCATGAGCGGCGATCAAAGTTCTAAACACGAGTACACCCAGAGATTGGATTAGCCTGAAGAGCTAACCTCGAGCATCCTAAAAACATGAGATGTAGTCTAAACCACTTAGATACCCTAAGAGCCTAATAAACTTTCATGATATCTCAGACTAAGGAAGCTTAACAGGACCCAGATACTACTTGAGTGACTATTGAACGTAGAAATAGGCAACCCTATAAACCAGTCTTGGAAGAGACTTGGACTACACGGGTAGTTGTCAAGATGAGATGAGAACTCATATTGAGGGTAGAAACAAGTCAAGACTGACGCTGCAACTCGGGACAACACGGGTAGGTGGCTTAAAGAGAATATCTCTATTGAGTGTAGAAGCGGGGCAACGCTGACGTCATGATTCCGTAAACTGTTTTTGGAAGAGACTTAGGACTACACGGATAGTTGGCACATGATGAATCGTATGGGACTTCGAGGCCTACATAGAGGGTCAAATTGTTGTCAAAATAGGCCCGAACATCCTAAACCCTGGAGAAAAATCTATAAAACTTACTAGGAAATGGATGCGATGAGTGCCTGTAGGTAGGCTGCTTATTGAGTAGTTTTATACTCATCCTTTTCCCTTCTTTTTCAGGTACTAGTTAAGGTGGGGAGGTACTACGGAGCTGCACTATCACAAATGTGTGTCGACCCGAGAAGTCAGTTAATCTGTATTTTTTTAGGGTTGTCAATTGTATTCTTTTTGTATCCCGCTCATATTCCCCATTCGTAAATTTCTCGATCAACACTAATTTGCACTGTTATCGGACTTTGACAATGATGTTGTATGTTTTTAATTTGCACGAAATTTTATGGTGTTTTTCATAGTTTTAATTGTTTGTTTTAATTTACTTTTATTTTATTTGTTTTCGATTTTGTCTTTTCGTCCCAGTCCAATTTTTCAAAGCCACGATAATCAAGTCATGGCAACAAGGGAACCACCTGTAGAGGGGATGAGAGGCTACATAAGTAGATAACTCGAGGAACCACTACCCTATGTAAAATAAACTCACCTTGAAAGGGGACGAGAGACTACTACTACCGAGTATAAAATAAACTCTCTATTTAGCTCATGATAGGTGTCATTATCATATGTGGTAACAGTCACAGGAATTCCTAGACTAGGCCCGAACTTTTTGAAGCCTAAAGAAAAGCCTATGGTAACTTCCTCTTTCCCTTTGTATTTGGGGAATATATTTTGTGGTATAACTGCAGATAACATTTTCGATCCCACTTTTGTTCCTCATTCTTAACATGGTATCACGACACCGATCTTGTTCTTAAATATCAAAATTTTCTTTCTGGCGGAATAAGCCAAATCCAGCTTCGAAACTTCCGATGTTGATTTAACACATCCTTATTATATTCATCCCTCTGATCTCTGATCAACCACAATATTCACTTGTTGCAATCAAATTAAATGAGTCAAATTATCAATTCTAGAGTAAATCAGTATTGGCTTCATTGATAGCACAATTGAAGAACCATCATAAGATGCAAATTCAAAGGAATTTGAACTCTAGAATCCATGCAACAATATGATATTATCTTGGTCAACTCATTCAATTGAAGCAGATATCGACGAAGGTATTATTCACGCCAAGACAATATCATTGTTGATCTTGGTTAACTCGTCAAGTGTAGGTTGATTTTTACGATCAATTCTCACAAAAGAATGCTCTAGCAATTTTTCAGATACAAAAGTCGATAGCAATGATGTCATAGGGAATCATGCCATTTTCATCATATTTCACCGAGCTCAAAGCACTATGGGATGAAGAATGCTCTAGCAATTTTTCAGATACAAAAGTCGATAGCAATGATGTCACAGGGAATCATGCCATTTTCATCATATTTCACCGAAATCTATGAAAGACATCAAATTTATGGGGATTTTAGTAGGATTTATTTATTCTCATGATGTAGAAATAAGAGCAGGGTCAACGATCACTCACGTCACGGGCTGGCCTCAAGACAATTCCCGCGAAACTCTTTCCTCTACGCTTCTTGTTCTTCTCTTCGATAAAAAACTCTTTAGAGAGAATTCCCCTTACTCGACTTCCATTCTTGATCGACTCACAAATCTCTTCTTCTTTCTTACACTGGTGAGAGGCAGCTGCACAACAATTTGCTCATTTGTTGAATGAGACTGAAACCATCTTTCTTCGATCGGGGAATAAGCTAGCCTAAAAAGAATGAATTATTCTATTTATCTTGTCTTGTGTATAGGTGGGATGAATTGAAACCGCACCGCACACCATTTACCTATAATCAACGCCAAGTACATGTTGATCAACATGAAGAAGACAAGTTGATACAACTACTCATGGGGCTCAATGAGTCTAATAAAATGGTGAGATCTAACATATTGATGATGATCGATTACCTAATGTGAGGCAAGCCAATTTATTATTTGTACAAGAAGCAGCGGCAGGTAACTTTTGAACCTACTGAGAATTTCTCAATTGTAGCAGCAGTGGAGAAGAAGACAACATATTGAAAATTCACCAAGGACAAATCATGTGAACACTGTAATAGAAGTTGTCATACAATTGATGAGTGTCGAATTCTAAGTTTCTTTATAAATTTTGTGATAAAAGGGGACATATAGAAGATCGATGTCGGTAGAAAAATAATTATGGAAGGACAGTACAAGTCAATCAATGCAGCAATCGTTGGTATCGATCATATGAAAATATGGCTGATATTTCTCAATTGAGTACAGAAGAACAGAAGAACAGTCACCTAATTCCATTCAAATTTTTTCTTTTAAGAACTTACAACATATAGCACAAGCCTTATCTGTACTCAATCATCGTCCTTCTGGTAATTCTAACAGTTACATCAATGTTCTAGGTTTGTGTCTAGTATCTGCATTACCCATTAATTCTGCTAGTTCTAATTCATAGATTATCAATAGTGGAGCTACGGATCATATATTATCCAAAGCTTCTGTTATGAATGAACCAAAGACGACAATCATTTTTACAATAAATTTGCCTAATGGAAGGACAACACATGTGTCACATACTGGCAATGTTTCCTTTAATCCTAACCTTATATTAAACAATGTTTTATGTGTGCCTTCATTCAATTTAAACTTGATGTCCATCAACAAATTTTCCAATGACTTGAAATGTTGTGTCACCTTCTATCCTGATTCTTGTGTTATGCAGAATTTGGCTACGGGGAAGATGATTGGCCCGGGTAAACAATTCGAAGGTCTCTATCATATTTCTTCATCTCCAATCAAAGCTTCAGCTCATCAAGTATCTCAGTCATCTGATCTGTGGCAGTTACGGCTAGGTCATCCTTCATTTTCTCGTTTTAAAACAAACTAGGTTGTCTTTTCCAAGAAGCTCAATAACAACATATGCTGCTTTTGATATGTTACATTGTGATATTTGAGAACCTCATAAAATTCCCACACATTCTGGTTTGTGTTTTTTCTTACTATTGTTGATGATTTTACTCGATGTACTTGAGTTTTTCTTATGCAACATAAATCAGAAGTACATCATTTGTTAATGAACTTTTTTAAGTTCGTTCAAACTCAATTTCATAGATAGTACGATCAGACAATGGGACTAAGTTCCTATCTTTGCAACCATTTTTTACTTCTTGTGGTATTGAATTTCAGCGCACTTGTGTCTATACTCCACAACAAAATTGAGTCGTAGAACGTAAGCATCGTCATATCCTAAATGTAGCTAGGTCTCTTCTCCTTCAATTACAAGTTTCACTTAATTTTTGGTAGAGTGCATTTTAACTATTGTTTATCTTATAAATAGAACCTCATCACTATTGTTATGTAACAAGACATCCTTTGAATCACTCTACAAACGACCACCTACATTTCATCGTCTTAAAGTTTTTGGCTGTAAATGTTATGTAACCGTAGTACATCCTAAGCAAAAATTTGAACATTGGGCAATTTCTTGTGTTTTCGTAGGATAGCCTTGTGGTCACAAAGGTTACAAGTTGTATGACATGCAATCTCATAAATTCTTTATCAGCCGTGATGTTAAATTTTGTGAAGATGATTTTCGTTTTTCATCAACTTCACAAACTTTGATGTTAGCTCCTTCGACTCCCATTTTACCACTTCATGATTCATCCTACTCAAACATCTATTTTAATCTTATCCCACCTTCGATTCTCCTCCACCTTCTCTTCATTCTCCAGATTCACCCACTAATTTTAATCCTATCCCACCTGATACATCAGTTCCGCTCCAACGTTCTACTCATATCAAGCAACCTCCAACTTGGCATAATGATTATGAGATGTCTTCTGCAACCAATCATTTAACCTCTAGCTCAAGTCCCAACACTGGCACTAGGTATCCCCTTCATCATTACCTTTCATTCTCTCATTTTTCTCCTACTCAACGTGCTTTTCTAGCTTTTATTACAGCCCAAACAGAACCTAAAACCTATGATGAGGCAGTTGGCGGCCCATTATGGCAGCAAACTATGAATACTGAAATTGCAGCTTCAGAACGTAATCATACTTGGTCTCGTGTTCCTTTACTACTTAGCCATAAAACTATTGGCTGTCGTTGGGTGTACAAGATTAAATACAACTTTGATGGTTCTGTTGAACGTTATAAAGCTCGACTGGTAGCAAAGGGATACACTCGGGTTGAAAGTATTGATTACAATGAGACATTTTCTCCTACAGCGAAACTTACTACACTTCATTGCTTACTCACTATTGTTGTTGCTCGAAAATTGTCCACTCATCAGTTGGATGTTCAAAATGTCTTTCTCCATGGTAATCTAGACGAGAAATTCTACATATCTTTACTTCCATGTTTTCGTTGACAAAGGGAGAATACAGTATGTCGGCTACATAAATCTCTTTATGGGTTAAAACAGGCTTCTCACAGTTGGTTCTCCATATTCTCTACCACTATAAAAAAAATGCAGGATACACTCAGCCCAAAGCAGATTACTGTTTATTTAATAAGAGCAGAGGTTTCTTTCACTGCAGTTCTTATCTATGTTGATGATATTTTGTTGATAGACAATGATCTCAAGAAATTCGTTATCAAATATGTTGGGATACGAAGCTTGATGCCTATTTACAATAAAGATCCAGTAGAAATATATACGGTAGATATTTCGTAAACATATATTTGGTAGATATTTGGTAAAGATAAGTTACATATACATAGTATAGATATTTTATATAAATTTGGTAAAAATCTATATTTAGTAAATCGAAATCCTATATACCTTATTAGGCCATCCTTTCTAGATGTACTCTTTATTTTTATTTTTTATTTTATTTATTTATTTATTTTTATTCTCTCTAGAGCCATCCATAAAACCTTCACCCGATATTCTTCCTTAAATTTTCTCTCTCCTATTTTTTGTGTTTATCTTGATCGAGTGTGTTCGTTGTTGTGCGATCCTAACAAAATATTTAGGTAATTGGAAATATTTCATAGACATTGAATTTTCTCGATCTAGAAATGAATTTTTATGTCTCAAATGAAGTATGCTCTAAGTATTCTTCAAAACACAGGTCATACAAGAGCAGGTCTAGAAAAACTTCATATTGAGCAAAATCTGAAACTTTCCTTAACAGAAGAAGAGAATTTGAATGATCCAAGTAAATACAGACGATTGAGTGACAGATTAGTATATTTAACCGTTACTAGGCCTGATATAGTGTATTCAGTTCGTATGCTTGGTCAATTTATGCATCAGCCAGCCAAGAAAACCACATTGGGAGGCAGCTCTTCGAGTTCTGAGATACATCAAACGTACTCCTAGTCAAGGACTTCTACTACCATCTAAAAACAACATGAGATTACAAGTATATTGCGATTCTGACTAGGGTGCCTGTCGAACTTCCGGTCTATTTCTGGGTTCTGCATTTTTCTGGGAAATTCAATTATTTCTTGGAAGTCTAAAAAGCAAACCAATGTTCCAGATCATCAACATAAGCTGAGTATCGAGCTATGACAAATACTTGTTTAGAGTTAACTTGACTGAGATACATTTTTCAAGACTGGAAAGTTCTGCTGTCCGAACCAATATTGTTGTATTGTGATAATCAAGCACCATTACATATAGTAGCCAATCCAGTTTTTCACGAGCTTATGAAGCACATTGATATAGATTGCCATATAGCTCGAGAAAAGTTACAAGCTGGAATTATCAAACTGTGTTATGTTTCGACTAAAATGGAATAGACAGATGTTTTCACTAAAGGTTTGGGAAAACAATAATTTGATTTTCAGACAAGGTGAGTGCAATTGACATCCACTCTCCAACTTGGGGAGTACTGAGATATAAAGATATTTGGAGAATATATTTTATGGTATAGCTCTAATTAGTTATGAAATATATCTGATATCCTTAATATTTTTACCTAATTTTAGGAGTTCGTTGGTAATAAATTTTATCTTATTTTTAGGAGCGGGTTGGTAGTATATTTTATCTCATTTTTTAGGATTTTGTTTGTAGTATATTTTATCATGTTTTTAGAAGTTAGTCGGTAGTTTGTATCCTATTTGTGAACATGAAAATCGTACTTTCAATCCCAATTTTGTTTCTCATTCATAACAAAGTAACATAGAACGGGCAAAAAATAAGACCCTCACACGCCTCCACACGCCAGCAGCTCAATCAAAGTTTTAACTTGATTTATTTGGAGGTGACACGTGACAACCATTGATAGGCACTCCAAGTTTGATTGGTCCATGGGTATTGAGTCGGGTTGTATGTGAATCTTGGACCATATTTGGTTCGGGTTGGGATAACTAGTGACGTGTGTCGCCGCTTGTAACCAGATGCACCTCTCTACCCAATGTCCAACCCACGTCGATCATCAAGCCGAACGTATTCTTCCCTTCTTCAGTCACCTTGTGTCCACTCTAGATTTCACTAGCATTTCGTATTTTTCCAGATTCCGACCTATTTTCTTCTCAATTTTATAACTTTCGGTTATTCGAAACAATTTGATTCCTTCATAAGAGTTATAATCTCTTATCCAACTATCCAAATATAATTTTACTACAATTTTTAAACAACTACTTCCCTTAATTCACATATAAACTTTGGGACTTATTTCGTTCTTATCCAAACTTGAGGTGCAAAATCATCAATTTTTGTCTCAATTCTTTGGTCAAGTTTCTAACACGAAATCTGTGAGGATCTTCTCCTAGATTACCATATTCAAATTTCAAAGTTGATTACAATGGATTGCCCACAGATCTATGGAGAACCCATGAACGAAAACCCATAGATTTTACATTCCGAAAACTCTTCGTTTCTTGACAGAAAAGAATGATTGCAACACCCAACTCTTCTTTCTCGGGTTCCATCCTCCAACCCTAGTTCCTCTTTTTCCTTTTTTTTTTGTTTTACTTTTCTTGTTTTGGAAAATCATTCAATTTAGACCCAAAAATTAGGAAAATGGGACAAAATTATTCTTTTCTTTTCTAGAAAGTTAATTAAAAGTCTTTTAGATCTAAAAATTAGGAAAAGGTGACAAAATTACCAATTTTTCCTTGTTGTTTTGACCCAAAATTTTTAATTTTTCAATATTTGTACCCTAAAGTATTGAACATTTTTTTCTTCTACACCTCCCTCAAATTTTATTTCTAAAGTTTTTTTATAAAATTCTAGAAGTCCAAACCTAAAAAGAAAAATCGAGAAAATTATTTTTCGTTGGAGTTTAAGTGTTACACTTGTCCCCTCTTAATGCCGGTTTATTCTATACACAACAATTGTTTCTTATTTTATCTACTTATGTAGTCCCTTGTCACCTCTCAAGGCGGGTTTATTCTAGTAGTAGTTCCTCATGTTATCTACTTATGTAATCTTTTGTCGCTTCTCAAGGTGGGTCTATTCTATACAAATAGTGACTCCTTCAACTGACACTGTTCACGTTGCGCTTGGAGGGTCCTAATTCAAGTGAAATTAAGATCAGTAGATAAAAAGAGGCTCACCGCGCGCGCTCGGAGGGACTCACATGCATGTAACCACGTGCAAGTACAAATGCATGTCTAAGTAGCTAGTCACGTCCTTGTCATGCCATGTGTTGCACATCAATTGGTTGTTTGGGGTCCAAGGGCATGCATTCGATTCCAGAGGTGCACACTCGTTGTCCTTCGATTTTTTCTACGTTGACACATGACGCACACAGAGTTGGCTTTGGTTCTTTGGATCGGTTTGCTGGTTGCGGGTCGCGTGCAGGTTATTGGGTCAGACCGCAGGTCGGTTCTTAGGTTAGATCCAGACAACGTGTCTTTAATGAACATCAGATGCATTTTTCCACTCTCCTCTCGACATGTTTCCCAATCGACGCCTGACGCACTCACTGTGTTGTATCTTATGCATGTTATTCATCTGCACCAGAGTACTTACAATTCCTTGTTTTATTTCTAATTTCTTTAGATTTCCATAACTTCTATAAAACTCATCAACTTGGTTCATTCACTAAAGGCGTAGATTTTTAATCTATCTTTACAAAATACTTTCTTGTAATTTACAATCAACCATAGGAAGATATCGTTGAAATAAAATTTGCTCTGTTGAAAATAACAATCCGCTCTGATACAACTTGTAAAAAATAGACGCTCGCTCTGAAACCAACTTATTTAAATAACTCTCACGAAACTGGGAAGGATGTGTCAAGAGGATAGAGACAAGGGGACAAAAGAAATTTTGAAAAAACTCTTTTCTATTACACTGTACACTTTGCTTTTATGTCTATTGCTCTTGCTCTCTACCCCTTGCTCTTTTACAATGAAAACTAATCAATTTATACGGTTTTTAGTCCCATACCCATTCCTTACTAAGGTGATTTTGGCCATTTATTTTTTATTTGGGCTTTTCTTACTCAAATTTCAAAAGTTTTAATAAATTTAACAAAATAAAAAACTACCCTTCTTTTCTTTTTTCCATTTTACTTTATCCCCAACAAAACTCTCTCATAAACTTAAATGCTCTATTCAATGATTCCACCTGCGCCGTTTTTATTTTCTCGAGCTCAGTCGTGGTTTCTTCAGTTTCCTTTCCTTGTCTTCGAGCGGCAAACTAAGCTTGTCCTTCTCTGATGAGACTTCACTTGGATCTTCTCGAGAACAGCCCATCTGAGACACCAACTCTTTATTTCTCCCATTCTCAGCCATGCTTGACTCATACATCATGGCTTCGTTTAGTTTACTCAATTCCCTTTGGACGTCCACAACGACATTTACAACTAGCATTTTTGTTTCCTCCATTTCGGCTTTATCACGAGTGAGTATCTCAATCATGTGTAATAAATTCGCTGCCTCCTCTTGGATTTGATTTAGGTTCACGTCGAGTGAGTCTCTCTGTTGAGTCAGCATCTCTATATCTTTCTCCTCTCTCACTAGCTCGTCTACTAAAGCCTCAATCTCCATTAATAAGTCATTCTCTTTCTTCACACCTTCTTCAACTTTCTTCATAAGATCAGAAATTACCTTTGAGATAGAAGAAACTTTCACTCAGCTCAGCCATTTCTTTCTCTAACCTTTCAACCTTTATTTCTAACTCTTTCTTTTCTTCTCCCATTTTTTCATTTTCTCGAGCTCAGTCGTGGTTTCTTCAGTTTCCTTTCCTTGTCCTCGAGCGGCAAACTAAGCTTGTCCTTCTCTGATGAGACTTCACTTGGATCTTCTCGAGAACAGCCCATCTGAGACACCAACTCTTTATTTCTCCCATTCTCAGCCATGCTTGACTCATACATCATGGCTTCGTTCAGTTTACTCAATTCCCTTTGGACGTCCACAACGACATTTACAACTAGCATTTTTGTTTCCTCCATTTCGGCTTTATCACGAGTGAGTATCTCAATCATGTGTAATAAATTCGCTGCCTCCTCTTGGATTTGATTTAGGTTCACGTCGAGTGAGTCTCTCTGTTGAGTCAGCATCTCTATATCTTTCTCCTCTCTCACTAGCTCGTCTACTAAAGCCTCAATCTCCATTAATAAGTCATTCTCTTTCTTCACACCTTCTTCAACTTTCTTCATAAGATCAGAAATTACCTTTGAGATAGAAGAAACTTTCACTCAGCTCAGCCATTTCTTTCTCTAACCTTTCAACCTTTATTTCTAACTCTTTCTTTTCTTCTCCCATTTTTTCATTTTCTCGAGCTCAGTCGTGGTTTCTTCAGTTTCCTTTCCTTGTCCTCGAGCGGCAAACTAAGCTTGTCCTTCTCTGATGAGACTTCACTTGGATCTTCTCGAGAACAGCCCATCTGAGACACCAACTCTTTATTTCTCCCATTCTCAGCCATGCTTGACTCATACATCATGGCTTCGTTCAGTTTACTCAATTCCCTTTGGACGTCCACAACGACATTTACAACTAGCATTTTTGTTTCCTCCATTTCGGCTTTATCACGAGTGAGTATCTCAATCATGAGTAATAAATTCACTGCCTCCTCTTGGATTTGATTTAGGTTCACGTCGAGTGAGTCTCTCTGTTGAGTCAGCATCTCTATATCTTTCTCCTCTCTCACTAGCTCGTCTACTAGAGCCTCAATCTCCATTAATAAGTCATTCTCTTTTTTCACACCTTCTTCAACTTTCTTCATAAGATCAGAGATTACCTTTGAGATAGAAGAAACTTTCACTCAGCTCAGCCATTTCTTTCTCTAACCTTTCAACCTTTATTTCTAACTCTTTCTTTCCTTCTCCCATTTTCATCGTCTTTCTTCTTTCTTCCTCGAATTGCTTTTTCAGTCATTGGAGCTCTCTCTCTTCGAGCTCGGGCTCTCTATTATTCGGTTTTTCATCTTTATTTGATTTTTTCGTCTCCAATATCAGGATTTCCCCACATCCGCTGTGCATCACCTCATTTCTAATAGTTTCCATCGCCTCACGACTGTCGCTATCGTCCTTTGCGCCGCTGTCTTCTTTTGTGTTCAACTCTTCGTTTTGGGCCATCAAGAGAATGCCTCCATTTGTTGCATCATCCAAGGCTAGGTTGATGGTTTCTTCCACCTTTTCCTCAGCTCAACAATCTCTTGCATAATGAATAAACCCATTCTGCCATAATTGTAACATTTGTCAGAGTTACAATTATTTGCATAGTGGCCATATTTTTGTCATTTGTAAGACTGGATGTTGGAATTGTATCCTTCATCGCGTCCTTGATTGCGTTCTCTTCCACGCCAATTTGCTTGACTCGACAGTCTTTTCTCCTTATAGTTTTCTTCGTAACTGGTGCCTTGACCACCTCGACCAATCCTGCGACTTCCACGACCTCTACCTTGAGTATTTTGAGAGTAGAGTACCTTTTCATCCTTTATTGATGCTTTGGTCTGAAGCGCTTGATCGAGTGTCCTCTTCTTCTTTTTCTTACGTTGCTCATGTGCCTCGAGAGAACCGGCGAGCTCATCGACTGTGAACTTTGCTAGATCTTCGACTCTTCTATGACACATACAACATTCTCGAAGTTGTCTGTTAACGACCTCAAGATCTTCTCCACAACTCGCATCTCGGGTAACATTTCTCCGTTTTGATTTAGTTGATTTGCCACGATCTGTACGCGCATGATGTAGTCAGATACATTTTCTGACTCCTTCATCTTCATGCTCTCCAACTCGCCACGCAGAGTTTGGAGACGCACCTGCTTGACTCGGTCGGTTCCGTTGAACACTTTTTCTAAAATGTTCCACGCTTCTTTTGAAGTAGTTGCCCTTACAATCTTCTCAAAGCCTGACTCGTCAACAGCCCGGAACAGCATGTATAATGCTGCCTTATCCTTTGATCATAATTCTTTTAGCGCCTTGCTTTGCGTCGTCGTATAACCCATGGTATCCTTCGGTTCTTCGAAACCTTCTTCGACCACCTCCCATGCATCTTGAGAACCGAGAAGAGCTTTGATTTGGATGCTCCAATTCTCGTAGTTTGTCTTCGTCAATCGTGGTAGCGGCATTTGTCCCATCATATTCGCCATCGGCTCTGATACCAATTTCTTGAAATAAAATTCGCTCTGTTTAAAATAACAATATGCTCTGATGCCAACTTGTAGAAAATAGACGTTCGCTATGAAACCAACTTGGTTAAATAACTCTCACGAAGCTGTGAAGAAGGTGTCGAGAGGGGAGAGACAATGGGACAAAAGAAATTCTAAAAAAACTCTTTTCTATTACACTGCACACTTGGCTTTCTGTCTCTTGCTCTTGCTCTTTGCCTCTTGCTCTTCTACCATGAAAACGAATCAATTTACAGGGTTTCTATGATCTAAAATTAGCTATCCCATAACTCATTCTCTCCTAAATGATTCTTGGCCCTTTATTTTTTGTGCGACCTTTTACTTTTGACTACTCAAATTTCAAAAGTCTTCCTCAATTTAACAAAAGAAAAAACTACCCTTCTTTTCTTTTTTCCATTTATGTTTGTTCCCAACAAATACAATCAAGTATAGAATAGGTCCAAAACATAAAACTTATCGTTTCTTGATGAATAGCAGAACTTCTCCTTCTGTTTTGACTTGACTCCGACTTTCTTTACGAAAAATGTGCAAAATCCTTCCAATAACATCATATTAAAATTTCAAAACCTAACTCCCAAACAAACTTACGGATCCATGGAAAAATTGAGAATAAGCACCCATAAAAGTTACCTTTTTTTCTTCCTCGGTTCTTCACCAATTAGGATTATTTGAACATCCATTTAGTTCTCCACGGTCTTGTTAGATAAATCGCTACGAGTGAATGTGATCCCTGATTTTTAGTTAACCATTTTTTGTTAGGTAACTATTTTTAAGCTAAACCCACACAACTGAGGTAAGTGGGAAGTACATGTAGAGTGAATGAGCTTTAGTTAAGTTGCCATTTACTTTTCTATTTTAGGATAATTTGTTATTTAAATATGAGAGAAATCAAATCATCTAGTCTTCAGCAAATCTCTCTCATTTTACTTTTAGTTATTTTTCCTTCGAAGAAATTTTCCTTCGGCTACTTTTTTCGTCGACGTTTTTTTCCTCCCATTGCCAGAGTCAACAGGTCCACTACACCCTCTTGTAATTTGGCTTTTAAGACCCTTAATAAAATCCTAAAAATTTGAAATTTCAAGGAAAAATCAAGAAAAAAAATTCTTGTAAGGGCCCTGTTTTACAACTAGTGATCAGTTCCCAAAAATCTTTGACCATTTATAATGGCCTAACACAATACTATGATTTTTCTTAGGAAACCAAGCAATCAAATTGAGGTTTAGCTGGTAGAATATCTTTGATCACACCCTTTCAGTGCCCATGTTTGTTTACTACTCGACACACAACATATAATTACCATAAAATTGTTTTTCATTGTTGTTGAATGTGGCACAAAATCTGGAACCTTATACATCACTGCAAGGTGTATAAAGATGGTTGTTGTTGCTGAGAGTGCTTCCAATTCAAGTTTATGACACAATAGACTTGGACGCATGAGAGTCAAAGGAATGAAGATACTGGCTACGATAGAAGTTTTAGAAGGCCCAAAATCTATTGATACGGGTCTTTGTGAGAGCTGCGTTATGGGCAAACAAAAACGAGTTAGCTTCATAAAGGCTGCTAAAGAACCGAAGAAATTGCGACTGAAAATGCACCATACAGACGTTTGGGGACCATCTCTAGTTTCATCACTTGGTGGATCAAAGTTCTACGTCATCTTCATCGATGATTTTAGCAGGAAAGTATGAGTTTATTTCCAGAAACACAAGTCATATGTGTTTGCCACCTTCAAGAAGTTGAAAGCTAAAGTTGAAAATCAGGCCGACATGAAGATCAAATGCTTGATGTCTAACAATGGAGGAGAGTACAATAAGTGAGAGTTTAAAAAATTTTGTGCAATTGAGGGAATTAGATTAATGAGAAAAACGTTGTAAATTGTCATAAGGTTCTATTCATTAGGACTGATTAGTCCTATTCTTTGGGACTTTAAGTTTCTTTCTGCTGATATTTTTAGGTTCAATCATGATTGTAAAGGCTATATAATGTCATGCTTAGAATTAATAAAATAGCACTCGAGATCCAATTGTTTATGTTCTCTGCCCTAACAATCTGCTGTTGAACTTATCAAGTTTTGTATGTCACATTGTATTTCTCGAGTGACATATTGGTGAGAGTCTTTGTAGTGTGATAGTGAGGAACTTCTTCTCTCCGAACCACGTAAATATCTTGGTGTCTCTTTGTGTAATTCCGCTTATTGTTGTTGTGAGTACATTTGTTTCGCTTTCGGTGCACAACAAGTGGTATCAGAGCCTGATTGTGGTATTTGGGGTATTGTGAAAGTTTTGGCCTCATCGACCACTAGACGTGCTCACAATCGTGCCTATTTTCTTTAAAATAAATTTTCAAAGAATTGTGTTTTTTTAGTTACATCCAGATTAATTATTGCAAATAGCAGAATCATTTGAAATTAAATCACGGCGTGGATCGAGATTGTTGACTTCCAATCTCGAAGTAGAGAAATTTGATGGAACCAATAATTTTGGTGTTTGGCGAGGCGAAGTTAGCGATTTGCTGGTCATGCAAGATCTTGATGCTTCTCTCCAAGAGGAGATGCCTGAAGACATGACAGACGCCGAATGGACGAAATTAAATCGACAAGCTTTTAGAATTATTCGATCTTGTCTTGGCAAGGATCAGAAATATCCATTTATGAAGGTTACCATGGCGAAAGAACTATGGGACAAGCTTGAGGCGAAATATATGAAGAAAAGTGTGGAAAATAAACTCTATTTGAAGAAGAAACTCTTCCGTTTTGACTACAAGAAAGGTATCTCAATGGCTGAGCATTTGGATGATTTTAACAAAATCATCACTGATTTGCTCAATCTAGATGTTACAATTAATGACGAAAACAAGACGTTGTTGCTGTTGAATTCTTTGCCGGAATCCTACGAGTTTTTAGTAACCACCCCTACTACATGGACTCACTAATCTTGTTTTTGAAGATGTTTCAAATGCCTTAATGAATAATGAGGTGCGAAAGAAGGAAAAGGAAGCATATCAAGACTCTAGCACAAATTTTCTTACTGCTCGTGGAAGGAGTTCTACTTGGAAAAAGAGCGAACGTGAAAAGTCCCGATCAAAGTCGAGAGGTAGATCTGATAATTGGAGAAAACTTGATAAAAATGAGTGTGCATATTGTCGACAGAAAAGCCATTGGAAGAAAGATTGCCCGATCTTAAAAGAGAAGGGGTCGAAGTCCAATGTGATTAGAGATGACGACAGTGATATAGATAATGTCTTGACGATCTCTTTATCAATCAGCCAAACTGTGAATGGATTCTTGATTATGGGTGCTCCTATCATATGTGTCCCAACAAAGAGATGTTTTTGGACTTCAAAGAGTTCAATAGTGGAGTTGTCTATATGGGCAATGATAGTACTTGCAAGATGATGAGAACCGGCTCAGTACAAATCAAGATGTTTGATGGGGTTATACGAAAACTCAATGATGTGAGGTATGTCCCTGACTTGAAGAAAATTTTTATTTCCCTTGGCGTTTTGGATGCGAGTGGTTATCGCATCATTTTGGAAGGAGGGAATTTGAAAGTAGCTCGTGGAGCTTTGGTGGCAATTAAAGGAACTAGAAGAGGTAGCATATACTACCTCAACGGAACCACAATAATTGGGCATGCTGCTCTGGCTAGTTCGAAAGAACAAGACATATTGAAATTATGGCACATGAGACTTGGGCATGCTGGTGAGAAGGCGCTTCAGACATTGGTGAACCAAGGAGTCCGTAAGGGTACCACAACTGGTAAAATTGATTTCTGTGAACATTGTATATTTGGTAAACAAAAAAATGTGAAGTTTGGTATAGCTATGCACCAAACAAAGGGCATTTTGGATTATGTTCACACTGATGTATGGGGTCCCACGAAGAATGTCTCATTGGGAGAAAAGAGATGGTTTGTCACCTTTGTTGATGACTACTCGATGAGAGTTTGGATGTATCCCATGAGGCACAAAAACGATGTTCTCCAAATCTTCATAGAGTGGAAGAAAATGGTAGAGAATCAGACGGACAGGAAAATCAAAAGGCTGAGATAAGACAACGGTGGAGAATATACTTATGATCCATTCCTTAAAATATGTCGAGATGAAGGGATCGTTCGACACTTCATTGTTCCTGGTAAGCTACAACAAAATGGAGTTGCTGAGAGAATGAACCAGACATTAATAGAAAAGGTTCGATGCATATTGTCTCAAGCAGGATTGAGTAAGGTATTTTGGGCTGAGGCTCTCAGTTATGCAGTTCACTTGGTGAATCGTTTACATGTTTCTGGAAATGGTGGGAAAACTCCGCTTGAGGTATGGTCGGGTACTCCTGTTAGTGATTATGATAAATTGCATGTGTTTGGGTGTCCGACTTATTATCATGTGACAGACTCAAAGCTGGATCCTAGAGCAAAAAAAAGCCAAGTTTATGGGCTTTAGCAAAGGCGTAAAGGGCTATAGGTTATGGTGTCTAGAAGCAAGTAAGATTGTTAATAGTCGAGATGTGACATTCGATGAGTCTGGAATGTTTTTGCAGAAAATTGAAAATAATGACGAGGCATTGAATCAGGTGGAGAAGGTGATGTTCTCTTCTAATATGGTTGCTCCTACTGAAGAACCTATTGATCAGGTAGATAATAACTCTAATATCTTAGAAAAGGAGGAGCAAAACCTTGTAAATGAAAGAGTGGAGGAACCTGAGTCCATCGCCAGGAATAGACCACAAAGGGAAATTCGAAAACCTGCAAGGTTTGATGATACGATAGCATATGCTTTCCCTTTGATTGATGGAGTTCCCAACAACTACAAAGATGCTATCCAGAGCCCAGATAGATTGCACTAGCAAGAGGCTGTGAATCAGGAGATAGCATCATTAGAGATAAATCAAACTTGAGATTTGGTACAACCTCCAAAAGGTAGGAAGGAAATTGGTTGTAAATGGGTTTTTGCGAAAAAAAAAAAAGAAGATTCTTCTGGTATACGTTATAAGGCTCGACTTGTGGCTAAAGGCTATGCACAAAAAGAAGGTATTGATTACAATGAAATTTTCTCACCTGTGGTAAAACATTCTTCCATTCGAATTTTGTTGGCTTTGGTTGCTCAACTTAATCTTGAGTTGTACAACTCGATGTAAAAACTGCTTTTTTGCATGGAGATTTGGAAAAAGAAATATATATAGCGCAACCGGTTGGTTTTCAAGTAGTTGGACAACCATTTGGTATGCAGATTGAAGAAATCTTTGTATGGGCTAAAGCAATCTCCTCGCCAATGGTATAAAAAGTTTAATCATTTCATGGTAGAGCATATGTATACTCATAGTCAATCTGATCATTGTGTGTATTATCGGTGTCTTGATGACGGATCGTTTATCTATTTGCTCTTATGTGTTGATGATATGTTAATTGCTTCAGAGAGACAGGTGAAGATTGATAAGCTCAAAGACCAGCTTTCTAAAACATTTGAAATGAAAGACTTAAGCAATGCAAAGAAAATACTTGGAATGGAGATAGAGCGAGATCGGAAAAAAGGTACAGTCTGGTTGACTTAGTCTCAATATCTACGTAAGGTATTGACAAGATTTAGTTTGAATAATTCAACCAAACCCATTGGTACTCCACTTGCTCCTCATTTCAAACTTAGCGCTTCCATGTGTCCAAGTTGTGACGATGACAAAAGGTATATGGAGAATATTCCTTATACAAATGTTGTTGGTGCTTTGATGTATGCTATGGTATGGACTCGAGCTGATCTTTCACACGCAGTAAGCATGGTGAGTCGTTATATGCATAATCCTGGTAAAGAGCATTGGCAGGCTGTCAAATGGATTCTTAGGTACATTCTTGGTATTATTGATGTTGGTATTAAGTTTCAAAAACAAGAAATGTTTAATCTTGACAACCATGTAGTTGGTTATGTGGATTCTGATTATGCTGGTGATTTGGATAAGCGACGATCTACTACAGGTTATTTATTTATTATGGCTGGTGAATCTGTTTGTTGGCGTTCAACATTGCAGTCTACTGTTGCATTGTCTTCCACCGAAGCAGAGTATATGGCAGTAACGGAAGCTTTTAAAGAAGCTATTTGGATGCATGGTTTGATCAATGACTTGGGTATTTTGCAGGAACATATTGATGTGTTTTATGATAGCCAGAGTGCTATTTGTTTGTCAAAAAATCAAGTCCATCATGCTCGTACTAAACATATTGATGTCAGTTTTCACTTTATTCGAGAAATTGTTAGTGAAGGGGACATTCATTTATTAAAAATTGGAACTGCTGATAACCCTGCTGATATGTTGACAAAGGTGATCGCTCGTGAAAAGTTCTGGCATTGTTGGATTTCATCAACGTCGGAAGAAAGGAGTAGTGTGTTGACGTGGTAGCAACCAAATCAGTTATCAACTTGGAGATCTTATGACAAGGTGGAGATTGTTGTAAATTGTCATAAGTTCCTATTCTTTAGGACTAATTAGTCCTATTCTTTGGGACTTTAAGTTTCTTTCTGCTGATATTTTTAGGTTCAACCATGATTGTAAAGGCTATATAATGCAATACTTAGAATTATTAAAATAGCACTCGAGATCCAATTGTTTATGTTCTCTGCTCTAACAATCTGCTGCTGAACTTATCAAGTTTTGTGTGTCACATTGTATTTCTCGAGTGACATATTGGTGAGAGTCTTTGTAGTGTGATAGTGAGGAACTTCTTCTCTCCGAACCACGTAAATATCTTGGTGTCTCTTTGTGTAATTTCGTTCATTGGTGTTGTGAGTACATTTGTTCCGCTTTCAGTACACAACAAAAAATTCCCGGTAAGGCAAGACAAAATGGTGTTGTAGAAAGGATGAACAAAACATTGAATGACTGGGCAAGGAGCATGAGGCTTCATTATGGACTATCAAAGACATTCTGGGTTGATGTTGTGAATATAACAGCCTATTTGATCAATATAGGGTCGTCAGTACCCTTGAAGTTCAAATTGCTAGAAGAAGTATGGACAAGAAAATAACTCAAATACTCTCACTTCAGAACTTTTGGTTGCAGTGCGTATGTTAAGTTCATATAGAGAAGAAAGACAAGTTTGATGCTACTTCATAGGCTATGACTCTGACATATTGGGGTAAATGTTTTTGGGATGACAAGAATAAGAAAATTCTAAGATATTGTGACATAACCTTTGATGAAATGTCTTGTATAAGAACAAAAAGAAGATAAATTCTGAGACCAAGAAAAAAGTGAGAGTTGAGCTTGAGTTGTAGGAAAACTTACCCAGTGATGTTACAGCAAAAGTTCAAGAAACTCCTGAGACTACTGCTGAAGAACCAGACATGAAATAGAGTAGGTGTTGAGGAGATCATTCATAACTATCAGAGCACCAGATAGATATTCCCTTTATTAAACTATCTGTTGCTGACTAACTTAGGAGAATCAGAGTCCTTTGATGAAACCCTACATTTGGAAGATTCAACCAAGTGGGAGGAAGTCATGGATGATGAGATGAGCTCACTTAAAAAGAATAATATGTGGGTGTTGACTAGGTGACTTACTCGAAAGAGAACTCTGTTGAACAAATGAGTGTTCAAAATCAAGGTTGAACCAAATGGCTTGGTTAGTAGTTAAAGAATATTCATAAATGAAATACATCGATTATGCAGAAATCATTTCTCTTGTTGTGAAATTAATTACTATCTGAATTTTACTAATTATTGTTGCATCAAAGAATTTGCACCGTGAGCAAATGGATGTAAAAATAGTGTTTTTCGATGATTATCTAGATGAGGTGAGTTACATGTAGCAACCAGAAGGGTTTGCAGCTCCAAGCAAGAAACACATGGTGTGTAAGCAAAATAGGAGCTTGTATGGACTAAAATAGGTACCTAGACAACGGTACAAGAAGTTTGACTCCTTCGTGTGCATGAGTGGTTTCCACAGAAGTAAAAAAGATCAGTGTTGTTACTTCAAGAAATACACTAATTATTATGTATTTCTACTCCTATATGTGTATGATATACTGATTGCAGGCCAGTATGAGGGAGATAAACCACCTGAAGGCAAGCATTTCTTCAGTATCTTGAGATGAGGACTTCTCGAGATGAATCTGCTGGCACATTAAATCTATCTCAGGAGCAGTACATTGAGAAGATGTTTCCAAATTCAGGATGAATGATGCTAAACCTAGAACTATTCCTTTGGCAAATCGTATTAAATTGTCATAGGAAAAATCTCCCAAGACAGTCGCAGAACATGAGCACACGACATCAGATTCGTACGCTTTTGTAGCTGGGAGTTTGATGTATGTTATGGTCTGCACTAGACCTGATATAACACATGTAGTGGGGTTTGTTAGCAAGTACATGACAAACCAATGAAAATAACATTGGAAAGCTATAAGTGGCTTATGAGATACTTGAGAGGTATATCTAGTACTTCACTTTGCTATTGTAATGATAAAGTAGTTCTGCAAGGTTTTGTGGATGCTGATCGGAGTGGAGATGTGGACTCTAGCAAGAGCACATTTGGATATATCAACATTATAGATGGAACAGCAGTGCGTTGGATGTTCAAGCATCAGAAATGTGTTGCTCTTTCATCTACTAAGGCTGAGTATGTGACAATAGCTGAAGGTGGAAATGAAATGATATGGATGACAGACTATCTAGAATAATTAGGCAAGAGACAATGCAATAAGATTCTTTACACAGTTGATGAAAAACCTGGTTTATCATTCAACAAAAGACATATTAGAAGGCGATACAATTTCACTCACAGGTTAGTGGAAGAAGGTGATATGTGTTTGGAGAAGATAGAGGTGCAAAGAATTCACCAGATACATTGATAAAATGTGTTGATGTTGGGAAATTAAGGTTGTGTAAAGCCTTAATTGGTATGGTGTAGTGAAGGTGCTGATGGTCATTTGAGAACGAAGTTTTTGGTTGACTGGATCAGTCTCCAAGTGGGAGAATTGTTAGGTTATGGAGCGTGTTGCTTATTTATAGCTTACTCAATGGTTATGCATAATAAAATTATATACGGTAAATGACATATAAAGTAAATGGTCATAAATAGTAAAGAATGTATAGTAAAAAAACTATATCTGGTAAAGCTATATATGGTAGATAGTTATATATAATAGATGATTATATCTCATAAAGCTAGATATATATATATAGTAAACTAAACTATATATACCCCATAAGATAGTAATTTGAAAATTTTCATTCTATACTCTTACCGTACCACTTGAATTCATCAATATAAATCTCTAGCCAATATCCCTCATCGCATTTTCTCTCCTATTTTTGTGTTTGTTTAGATTGAGTATGTGCGTTGTTGTGTGATCCTAACACGAATAACGTTTTTATTGATGTCAACCACAATTGTGCCACTGTTGGATCATCTACAGTCCCATAAATATTACGAGGGTCACCCTCCTGAAGTCCTGTAGGTATTTTGCTCTCGAGTGGATGACGAAGTATTTGCCTCTTGCGTTGTTAATATGTTTTCATAACCACTTGCAATGATTCCATTAGAGGATTTGTGGGATCCGATGCAGCCTGAGGTGCCGCTGGAGGTGGGGTTGGCACCGTCTCATCAGGTCGATTTATTGATTCCTCACGTACCGGACCTCACCTCTTCTACCCCTTCCCCTACCTCTTAGGGTGTCGTCCCCTACGTCCTCTTCCAAATCCTCTAGGTGGCATAATCTATATACACCCCTTAACTACTAAGTCTATAATACTTAACTTACATACATTACATACTTCTCTAATCAATCACATAAATACATCCAACACATGTATACAATCTTTACATTAACATAATCACATTAACATACTTGACATAAGATGTTTAACCATGCATTATCACAATCATGCGAACATATTAAACATAATATGTCAAACTTTAAATTATTAGATATCGAGCGATGTGCCAGCGAGGAAGCTTGCCCCAATGGGGTAGATTATGAGATCCCACATATTTTCGATGGATTATCTAGAAAATTAGATCTCCAAATCACAATGATGATGGAGGTTTCAACGCGGGTGCAAGCTTCCCTTATAAGGTCTGAAGTTAGGGCAATAGTATGGAACAAAAATTGAGTCGAATCAAGTTCCCAATCACAAGCAATAACCCCTATCCAATCTGCCATTGAAGAGCTTCAAGAAAAACTCAAAAATCTAATCTAAGGATACACAGTAATTCATCGAGCAAGGACAATCCCATTCAGTTTCTACACCTTAAAAGAATATTTCTATAGAAGACCACGAAGAGAAATAAGCTCAGGAATAAGCCCAATTGAAGAAAATTCTGGGGTAAAATTTGGGGGTAAATGTCAAATTCCCATTACGATCCCTTTTCCTTCAATTTGAGAATTTTTTTACCTTCAAAGAATCAAGGTGAGTAACTTTGATGAAAGAATTGAAAGCTAAAACGTCGTAGAACAAGCTATCCAAAATATTGATCCTCTAAATTTTTAGGCAAGTTGCAGACTGATGAGGATTTTCCAAAATTAAAATTCCACCCTCAAAATTCGTTCCAACAAAAAAATTCCTTTAGCTTGAAGGAAAAATAAGGAAGAGGTTTCATGAAGAATTTGAGCCTTGAAAATTTCTATAATCGGCTGGTAGAGCTGTAGAAGAAGAGTTTAAGATGACGGTAGCACAAAGGACGCGCACATCTTCTTCCTGTCTAGAGGAAAAAGATGATTATGTGGCTAGTTCAACTAAACCGGCCATGTCAAACTGAATCTTAACTTTTTCTTAGTTTTTCTTAATTTTAACCCCCTTCTAGACTTGTTCTTACAAAAACTTTTATGGTTCTAGAAACTAGACATAATAAGGAATTTGTAGAAGAAAATTTGAGGTAATTTGGATACCGAAAGCTCAAGAATGGAGGTCTCGAACATCGACAACGAGGTAAGTAGCCACCTTAGACTTTTCTTAAGAAATACTTAAAGGAATCACTTGAATCTCTTTCCGAACCTTAAACCAAGTATGAGTTAAGAAAATATGAAAAGAAAACACCAAGAACCTTGAGTTAAGGTCCTAAACCGATCAAATTACTCGAAATTTAAGTAACATTAAAATAACCCACTGAATGAACTCTACTCCCTATGAAATTTTAATAATGAACATAATATAGCATGTTGAGATTTTATATGATATTTGGTTGTAATTTACCTTCGGTTCATGACCTAGATCACCTCCAAATGCTATGAAACTCTATATTAGACCCTATTTTATTATGTTTGATGACGTTCTGAAATTTGAAAGTCATTGGATAAGGTTAAGTAGCTAAACCAAAAATTACGGGTGCAATGAAAAAAATGCCCCTAAGACTACTTGTTATATTTCAAGGTCTAGGTATGCGTCAAATGACCTAATATTTTCTATAAGGCGTATTCTTAAGGACACGGAGATATGTTTGAGATTTCATGTTAATTAGAGTAAGTTTGGAACCTAAACCAAGTTAGGACCCGAGAAACACCTTAAGATTCAAGACTCTTCTAGAACTCTCTAAAGAATTAATCATGACTCTATGACTGTCTAGAGTATCTCATGCTTGTTACTATGATGGGTTCATATGTTTGTGAATTAATGTTACAAATTATGCCTCAAGGAATTACGAATCTGAGCAACTTACAAGATTGAGAACCAAGGAAAATACTACACAAGCTCTACAACTACCAAGGTAAGAAGAATGCTAGGTACCACTCAAGGATAAGGGACTAGGTCCTCAGACACAGAAACTTAAGAAACTCTTAAGACTTCTCATGATACAACATGCTCATGGCTTAGGCTACACTGCTTGGAACGTATGAAACTTTGAGCATAGGTATTCAGAATATGCCACTTGAAATGTATGAAACCTTGGACATAGGTATTTAGGTTGTACCATAGGGCAAGCCTTGGGTGTAGGATTTCAAACTATGATGCTTCGAACATATGAAGTTTTCAGTATAGGTACTCAGACTATGACGCTTAGAAAGTATGACGCCTTGGAAATAGGTATTCATGTTATATCATAGGGAAAGCCCTAGATGTAGGATTATACTACATTGATTGTAACATAAGAAGTCTTCGATGTAGGTTTTCAAACTATGCCACTAGGAAGGCATGAAGCCTTAGGCATAGGTTCTCAGATCGTATCGCAGGGCAAGCCCTAAATGCAGGTTCAGACTACATCGCTTGGAACATAGGTTAAGACTATGTCACTTCGAACGTATGAAGCCTTGGTACAGGTTGTCAGGTTCGTGACTAGTACTGTAAATCCTAGAGGGATTGTCTTGGAAAACAAACCAAGAATAGAACAACAACTTAGAAAGTAACAAAGAACAAGACAACGATCAAGGGCTCGAACAAGGATCAAGATCCAAGTTCTAAGGACAATAAACCAGAACCATAGTACTAAGGTCCTTGGATCAGAACCAAGGTTTCAGAATCCAAGGACAAACGTCCTCTGGGTAGATCATGATAAAAACCCACAAGTCAAAAATAGAATTGAGGGGCGTAAGTACTTACAACAAGAACCAGAACGAAAAGAAAGAGTGTGGTATCCTAGCATATCAAGGACACAATTAAGAGCCTACAAGTAGACTACTTACTGAGTCTCTATATTTATTCCATGTTTTGCACGTTTTTCAGGTAAACAAGGAGTTGATCGAGGTCGAGAGCAAACTCTAGAGTTGGTGCCATAGACAAGCCTCACCAGTCGTCCTCAACCCTTTTATTTTAAAATGTTTTGTGTTTGTTCCTTATTTTGTAATTTAACTATTATGTTGTGTTTTTATATAATAATGTATGAACACTATTTTGATATAATATAAATATAATGTATATTATGTTTTAAATTCCTTTTATTTTATTTTGAAAAAGTTTGTCGGTCTTTTAAAGTCGTCTAGTCAGCCCCGTACTTACATATGATATACTTATGAAATGATATGACTATGATATGTTTATGAAATAATATGAAATGATAAGTCCAACATACTATTTGAGTATGAGATGATTCGTGAATGTTATGACACCTATTATGATATGATGTACTGATGATATGACAAATGTTATGGTGTAAAACGTTGGGCGATATAGTACATGTTACATAACATACACAACCTCGAATTTGCATGGAAAGTTATGATAATGATATGATATGAAGGAAAATGGAAGGGGGTTGTTTTACATGATAATGAATGAATATGTTGGGACCTCATGCGTCATTGTGTGTTCATGCATCGGAGAACATCCCCTTTTATGATGGAGACAGAAAAACGATCATTATGTTTATCATAATGCTACGATGGTTGCTATTCCTAATGGGTGTCCGACTTCAATAGCTTCAGAGAATGCTCGCCCAACCATGGAAAGGGGCGCTAGGAGGTGTGCGGACCGACTGGTGGATCCATACATGCACATGTGGACTGTGTAGAATAATAAATATACATCCAATTAACCCCTTTAGGATAGCCGCCTTAGAAAATGTAGGCTGATATTATATGTCTCACTCATGATTGTATATGCTTGATCTAATCCCAATGGTGGGTCACTTAACGAGTATTTCTTAAAATGCTCAAGCCAACTATTTCTATTTCAGGTAAAGGCAAGGCACCCCTATACAGCTGACGACGACATTGCAATTCGAGACCGTGACACATGCATAGGGTAGTTGTATTTATTTTCTTAGAGTTAGGTTAGAATAGGGTGTTTCACTTTTAATGTATATTTATTTCATTTACGTTGTATCGTTTTAAAGATGTTTTCGAACATAAAAGTCCATGGCAGTATTTTAAGATGAACTTTATGTTTTATTACGAAGTTTGAAACGTTTATTTCTGCATAAGAAGATATGTTATGATGATGATAGCACCTCTAGGTAAGTATAAATCTAGGATCGTTATAACAACCATAACTTCGATGAACTCAAGGGAAAGACGGAATCCACCATCCAAATCTCTATTCTATGGTCAAGGGAAGTATCTATTTAGGAGTTCTTTTGACTTCGATTGAGTATCGGTCTCCCCATAATTATCTCGAGTATGTTTCCCTTCTTCATCAATTTGAGTATCGGTCTCTCCGGCTTACAATAAAATCTTATAATTTTTAAAACTATAAGGAGGGAAGCAACGAAGTATGTGTACATGTTAAGCTCGGGTGTTATAACCACAATTTAAAAATCAGTACAAGTCGGTGTTCTTCGTGTTTATTACAAATGTGGAATGAGTTTGGGATATAATTTCAAACAAATATAAAAGACCGAAAATACATAGACACGGTTAACACCTCGGGACAACCCCTTCGTGGCCCTACAACTCTCAAATGCTCTCTTACCTAGATTGGCAGTTGGTGAATACTTAAAACATAAATGTAAAATGGAGTGAGTATAAAAATACAAGAAGCTATCCAATTTTTTTTTTCTTTTATTTTCATTTTTTTTTTAGGTTTCCCTAGGCTTATGTGATGTCCATCACAAAACCACTTTTGAGTCTCGAGGTGGTACACCCTTTTCTGGCACCACAAATCTGCTTGACAACCTATCTTAGCTATGGGTGAACTATTTTGATTGTTCTTTTGATTTATACAATTGCATAGCCACAATAATGAATGACAAGTATCCTAGGTTGAACGGCTACCTCATAAAGTTGTTAAGACAGCACGATGTCTAGCTGATATGAACATCATCTTTAACGAGCAAACCCTTCAACAGTGCCATTGAGTCACTAAGTTTGAGGGAGCGACCTTATGTGCTTGTCAACTACTAGGTTCTTAGGGGCGTGTAGACGGTTTAAATCTCATCTCATATTTCCAAGATTCTTAGAACTAACTCTTCGAAGCTAATCCAATTTCTGGGAGCACTAAGATCTAGACCTCATATTGCCACTCAAGATCTTAAGGTGCTCGGTCCACTAAAAACATACACACCTTGGTCAACATGAAACTACTCCAACTGAAACGTCCTGATCTTGACTTGGTTCTCTCACGCATGCTTTATTATGGAGATAATCTTATCAATCACATGAACCACGAAATTCATAATTTAAACACTCATGCAAGCTCAATGAAAAAATAACATTCTTCAATCACCTGAAGCAAAAGTCACAATATCTCATCCTCCTTTCTAACACACATAAAACATTAAAATCGGCATGCATATTAAATTCTCATGTTAGGGGCATTTCAATAATTTTCCATAACATACGTACCATTTTCTTATAACTCTTGTATCTCTCTCCACTTAACTTGATTCAGTTTGGTTCCTTCACCAAAGTTGAAGAGATTTAATCCAACTTCATGTGACTTCCTATGCGTTTCACCTCAAGGTTCCTACATAAAAAATGTGTAAAATCTTCGCTAGAATAACATAGTTAAATTTTAGGTTTTCATTCCTATAAAAAATTTATGAATCTATTGAAAAACGAAAACAAAGGCTAAACCTGAAACTCTTACATCTCGTTCTTTATCAATTTTTGACATTTTCGATCATCAAAGAGCCCAAAATGCTTTTTCTCTCCTCTCTCTTCTTTCATTTTCTTTCCTTTTCCTTCTTTATTTTCTTTTTTTCTTCCTCACTAAATTTATATTAAAATAGTTTCAAACCCCTTCAAGTAAGAAGGAAAAATTGACCATTTTGTCCCTCGAAGTTCGATTTTGAACGTTCTTCTCATGTTTGTAGGAGTGTTTAACTTTTTTCCTTCCAAACCAACTTAAAATATGTCCTCTAAAATCTTCATTAAAATCTTGGAATTTAGAATTTGAAAAGAAGAATCAGAAAATCAATTATCAACGGGGCTCGAGTGTTACAAACCAACTTTGGTTCAATTCATCCATCAAATACAAAGTATTGAAGATTAAATATTCTTGTTTTCAATCCAAAGATGAACGTACCTAACTCGAATCGATTCTCTTTCTAAAAATGTTCTCAAGCCTTGATTCCATGATGAAAGTTGTTCTAACTTCCCTAAAGAAAATAAAATCAAGCCCTATCTAATGTCAAAAATGGCGATGAATATAACTAAAAAAAATTAACTCAAATGACCGAAATAAGTTAATCTAATTAGTATTAAAAAAAATCAACTCAAATGTCAAACATATTTATTATTATAAAACCTAATCAAATAGGTTAGTTTCAATGACAAGAAACAAAGAAGCATCATCTTCACAAAATAAATTAAACAACACTTGCAAAAAAAAAAAAAAATTCGTTGAAGTGACTCCCGCGCGTTAAATGGACATTTCTAATCCAGAACTAGCTCGTGAGTCAACTTTATATTCGAGACCTCCAAAACATTCCTCCATCTGTGCACTGTTGATGCATGAACTTTTCAATATCGACCCTACTTTTTGTTTTAAAATAAGACTAGTACTACATGCATGGAGTGACTGTTATACGAGAAAAAAGTATTTAAAAACATTTCATATTAAGAAAATTTATGGGCTTAAACATTCATAAACCGTATAAATATGGTAACAACATAATATGAATAAAAGAAGAACATCTACGGCCGTGGTTCAAAGATGAAAATACTACTAAACTACTCAAACAATAAAATTATGATGTAGTGTGACTTTATTCCATGGCCTCCTCTTTTGACGTTATCATTGGTATATAAGACCCTTGTCTTTACCTGAAAAATGATAGACATATGATGAGATTTTAACATATTCAGCAAGTTGTCCCACTTTTGAAGTCGAAAAATGCAACAATATGCAATATGCAATATGCTTATGACGTGTGTGACCTACTTTTCCTAATGGTTCCTTAGCTTCTAGTCTCTTTTTTGGTTTAAGTTTGATGTAAGTACTTTTCTACATAGGATTCATACATGCGCGCATGTACCCACTAGTAGACTCGTATACGTACCCCCTAGGTTGGTCTATGGGTTAGCACACACTCACGCTACTGAAAAACAATGCAAAACAAAAAAACGTGTATAATATCGTGGTATACGCATTCGTACAAAACATATTGGAGAAGTAACTCATGTTTGTGTGATATATAGCATTAGTGAGGTCCTGGTTCAATGAAATAATGCATATAAAACCTCCTTACTTATTCTAATACATGAGAAGAGGTCCTCGTTGAATGAAATAATGCATATAATACCTCCTTACTTATTCTAATGCAATGTACAAACATATTTATTTCATTCATTTTTATTATACATGGTACATCATGACTTTTTAGGATGGTATTAACATAGCAAGCATTAATCAATAAACAAGAATAACATGCATCATAACAATTCATTAGAGTATCATATCATAAATAATATCACGTAAATAGGACATACGTTACGTGTTATTCAAGCACCAATCAATTCATTCAACCTATCCTATAGGCCTTCCAACAATAAACTTACTTATAATTTTTAGGCTCTAAGACATTTTTGATATGCGACCCTTGCACATCAAATTAGCAAGTAGCCATATATCAATATGGAACGTTCATCTAGTGTCCAATTGAAACCAAATTTAGTAAACTTACATCTTTTACTTATACTAATTTAATTTCAAAGCCACTTGTCAAAATTCATGACACCCAAACTTTTGAGGTTACGTCCCAAAGTCTATATAGCTCTTATTAAGTTTGTCTTTGATATCATTGACGATATTGTTGTGTCAATTTCTACGTATATCTTAACTTGACAATCTTGCATATTTTTCTTAGTGTATTAGATGATACATTATCCTTTTCAGCCACATGATACTTACTTTTATCGCTATCACATGGCTTGATGGACACCACTCGCATGCGACCTTCTATTTGCAAGTATGTGAGGAGTCTTACTCAACTACCGTTAGTGTGCATTTTCTAGCCATTAGTTCATCTCTATGATTTTATCTATTGAATTACACAATTTCATGGGAGAAGAAGAAAACTATTTAGCCCAACGATCAATTTTAGAGTAGCCCACAAAGATGCAATTTAGGCTGTGAAATTGATAAGACATCCCTAATTCTCGGCCCAAAATTTAAGCTTTTGTTGAAGTAAAAACCCTTGAATAAAATAAATTAACGACTCCTTGTACAAAATTTGAATCAACCACTAGATAAGGTGTAACGACCCGAAATTTTCTACTTAATTTAAGGTCGCTACTGTATACATACCATAAACATTGAATGCGGAAGACTTCATTTAAATTCCATAAAACATAACATTTATCTTAAAATACATTCATGGATTTACGTGTTTCGAAAACATCTTTAAAACGACACAACAAAAGACTAAATAAAATAAATAAGCGTTTAAGTTAAAAACATCATATTCTAAGTCTAAGAAAATAAATACTACTTTTCTATGCATGTGTCATGGTCTCGAGTTACGATACCGTCATCAGCCGTACAGGAATGCCTTGCCTTAACCTGAAAAATGTAGTAGCACATAGCTTGAGTAATTCTGAAAAATGTAGTAGGACGTAGCTTGAGTATTTAAAGAAATACTCACTAAGTGACCCTACTATTGTGGTTAAATGCAAGAACATGTGAATGCAATGACGGGACCTATCCTTTCAATCTATTTTCCTACGGTACTGTCCTAACGGGTAACTTGGACGTGTACCATATACTCTACACACAGCCCATACGTGCGGGTATGGGCTCACCAGTCAGTTCGCACACTGCTTGGCCACTTTATTTGTCGGGTGAGCATACTCTGGGAAGCTCCTTAGGTCAAACACCCGTTAGAACTAGTAACCGTCATGGTAGCGCTATTCAAAACATAACGAGCGTACCCCTGCCATTGGATGTACACGTCCGTACCCTCGTGATGGAATAGGGGTATCCCCCCAAATGCATGAGCACACATAATGCATTAGGTCCCCAATATTTCTACTTTTATCATTAATGAATATAACCCCACTATCATCTTTCATGCTTAACATGTCATTTCTCATTTTTCAGTCTACGTATCATACATAATCCTAACGGGGTTATATTTCGTTTCATTTATCATGATATCATGTCATTCATAACATGCTGTATACATACAATTTATAAGCATAACATAACGCTTCATGTTTTTAACATGTCATTTCATAACGTGCAATTCATACAACAATTACCTCAATGGTCACACAAAACTATCTAAAAATAACATATCACATCACAATATATCGTATCATAAACATGTCATATCGTAAACACTTTGTAGCCATATCATTCCGTAACTTATCATAGCCTTTACGTTCTTATACCTATCACAGTCATATCGTTACGTGAACGTACCTTAGTCATATCATCACAAGGACGTATCCTAACGCTATCGTTCTATCAATCTATCAGAAACCTATCCCTTTCTACCCATATCCTAACCATCTTCTTTCATCAATCTCCCCTATCCATAGCACTCCGATATGTAACCTAACATTAACGTTTCATGAACGTATCTTACTCCTATCCTTACATTTCGTTTTGTGCATTCTTCTCGTATCCTATCTCAAACATATCCTTGAACACATCGTACCATAATTATTATCATACAATTCACATATTATAACATAACATAAACATAATATAAGCATACCGATTCACAGATAATTCACACATATCAGTATATATGACATGTGCAGAACCACAGGCACGTGTCAACATCAAATATAACCATGCCGATAGTAAAGCCACTTACCTTGGTCAACTTAAGTTGTTGTCACGAATATATCCTTAATGAAAGTTCGATTCTGTCCTTTGAAATCCAAATCAACCTATGTGAGCCCACAACATCAGTTTCAAGTTTCACTCTATAAAATTATTTCTCTAATTTACATTGCTCCATTATTAAAAGTCTTGAAATGTTATATATTTATAATTATATTTTTATTAAAAAACTTATTTTCCATAGTTACTGTTATATTAAACAAAAAATAATAATAATAATAATAAATAGAGTTATTTCAGATTATTCTGCTTTTTATTACCCTATATATTTACTTTTCTCCCTAAATTTAGTCTGGTTTTTAATTCTTGAAACTTCTTTTTTTTTATCTGTATTTACTCTATTGCCTTTTAATCTTCTTCTGATGTATTCTAAATTTTTAGTGGATCCGTGTATCCAAATCTTTCTTTATCTTAGTGTTTTTTGTTCACAAATTTTCTTGGTCATTCTATTTTTAATCTATTCATTTGGCTACTGTTCTAATATTACTAATTTGATGCGATTTACTAGAATGAATTCGTATAAATGATTGACATTTAGTTTTTAATTCAAAGCTAAACCATGGAAATCTAACTATAATGGGCTGTGATTTCTAAAAAAGAAATAGGATAAAAAGAGTGAAGATTTAATATATATCTTATTGATTCACGTAAATCTAGGTGAATCTCTAAAGACCATTCTCAAAGTAAATCTCACAATGTTGTTTTTCTATTTTTTTTGCAGTTACTTAACGGAGTAAGAATATGTTGAGGAGAGATTATTGTGGGAGGAGAGAGGTTAGTGGAGAGCTTTCTTATTTTTGTTTATTTATTTATTTATTTTTAACTATTTTTTTTTATATTTATTTATTTATGATTTTATTTTTTTATTTTTTATTTTTTATATTTTGGCTATTACATTAGTAACTAAGATCAAACATGTAAAGCAAGATTTGGAACCTTGTTTTAAATTAGTCACTCAACCATCGAACTTGATCAAAACTTAATTGAATAGTTTAGATGTAATTACCACAACAATTGCATAAAACTTAGAAATGGAAAAAATGATACTCAAATTTCTAAGGGTGAAAGTCGATGAGAGCTAAATTTTGTTCATAAAAAGATAGGACTTTTACATATTATTTTATGTGTATTTATATAGCCTATCATAAAAAGAAATATCTAACTCTTCAAATGCACTCATGAAATTAGTGGTCGTTGGTGAGTTACTCCACTACCCTTTAAATCTCCACATAAAAAGAAAATAGATGTTATGACCACTTTGAGGAGTAAATTCCCGCCCTTCTTCTCACTACAATAAATTATGGAATTAACATAATAGATAAAGTTTTATAACAAATTATTTATAAGTGCTAGCTATAAACAATCTCATCTGTTACTTCAACCGTGCAAATATTCACTTTTGAAGCTCCAAACGGTCCTTCTTCAATCGAACCAGCTTGTAACACATGAAATAACGATTGAATCGAGTTTATCCAATTTTGTAAATAAAGAATGAACGCTTGTTGAATCTTCTTGGCCTTAGATCGTGTAATATAGGTCTAATTAGAACATTTAGAACACCGTGATCCTTATCACAATGACTCCCCATTTAACTCAAATGCCACTAGACAAATACAAAATGACAATGACTCCACATCTCATTTAGTTCATATAGTTCATAGAAAGAAATATTAACTCTTCAAATGCACTCATGAACTAAATGAGAATTAATAACTAAAATAAAAGAGAATATTAATCAAAATGATTATAAACTAGATGAGAGTTAATAACAAAAAAAAAAAATGAGAATATAAATCGCGTTATGAACTAAACGAGAATTATAACATACACCTTCATCACAACTTACAACTTACAACTTACGACTTACGACAACATCAACCACCTCTAGCTAAACAAACAAAAACAAATCTCAATCTTTCTTTCAAAAGTTGTCATTATGGAGCTTGGGAAGAATTCAAATAAAAGGATGATTTTTCAAATTTATTCAATATTATACTTGACATAAAAGAAGAACAGCTAGAAATGACGAAAACAAGTGTATGTATTCAATAAAGTTTTTTTAAAAAAATTTGATCAACCCGATAACCCGACCCAATCCAATCTGACTCGTACATTCCTATAAAAAAAAAAACTATTTTTTAAATAAAAAAAATAAATAAAAATGGAAAAAATAATTCTCTCAGCCTATATATTTTTTATTTCACAGTTGCTTTTTAAACTATATTAATTTTTTTAATAACTTAATATTAATAATTAAAAAGATGGAGATGGAGAGGTGATGAGCTGGAGAATTTATTTAAAATGAGCTATTTTTATTTTATTTTAATATTATATTATTATTGAAATTTTTGAAAATTTAAAAATATTTTTTTTAAACAAAATTCATTGGTATTTTTATTAATTTAACCTAAGTATATGAAATTTCAATTTTTTTTTTTAAATACTGTTTTAAATTTTCCTTCAAAATACATAAATTTTGTGTGTATGTTTTTGTTATTATTATTTTTTATTTTTAATGATTGTTATTCATCATTACTTTCCCCGAAAATAGTCCGAGGAAATAGAGATGGTCAATGATATACTGAAACGATCATCATTAGGATAAAAACTGCCAATAACTGTATTTTTTTAACCTTATGTTCTTGTCCCATACAAAAAAAGTCATCGCATGCAAATCTATTTTATATAATTTAATGGTGCCTACCAATCTTACATATAAAATATTACACAATCTATAAAATTATAATTATCCCCCAAATTAAACATCTTAAACCCTTTCGACTCATATTTAGAACCGTCATTGATATTTAGGTTTGTAACAATTCTTACTCAACCCACCGCTAGCAGATATTGTCTTCTTTAAGCTTTTCTTTCAAGAATTTCTCCTCAAGGTTTTAAAACGCGTCCATTAGCGAGAGGTTTTCACACTCTTACAAGTCGTTTCCCTCTCCAACCGACGTGAGATCTCACAATTTACCTCCTTAGGAGGCTCAACGTCTTCGTTGACACTCCACTTGGTGCTTAACTCTAATATCATTTGTAACAGCCCTAACCCACCACTAACATATATTGTTCTCTTTTGTCTTTTCCTTCAAGGGTTTCCCCTCAAGGTAATAAAACGTGTCCACTTAGAAGAGATTTTCACACCCTTAAAAGTCGTTCCCCTCTCCAACCGATGTAGAATCTCATAATCCACCCCACTTCGGGGCCCGTTTGACAACCCTAACCCACCACTAATTTGGGCTTTCCCTTCAAGGATTTCTCCTCGAAGTTTTAAAACGAGTCTATTAGAGAAAGGTTTCCACACCCTTACAAATTGTTCCCTTCTCCAACCGATATAGGATCTCACAATTCACCCTTCTTGGGGGCCCAACTTTTTCGTTGGCACACCGTTCAATGTCTAACTCTAATACCATTTGTAACAGCTCTAACCCACTATTAGCAAATATTGTTCTTTTTAGGATTTTCGTTCAAGGGTTTCTCCTCAAAATTTTAAAACGTGATTACTAGAGACAGGTTTCTACACCCTTACAAGTCGTTTCTCTCGCCAACCAATATCAGATCTCACAAAGTTAGTTTATAGTTATAGTTAACAGACAAATTTATAATTAAGGTTAATTTGGGATGACCATAGTTCATAGTCAACTTGAAAGTTATGTAGTTTATCACATGAAAAACAAAATATATTATTAAAAAAAACATTTTTTTTCTTTTTAAGTAAATGAAGATATTCAGTCAAATTTCTTTTGAAGGGACCAAAATTATTATTTTATATTATTATTTGGGATGATTCTTGAATTATAATAACCATTTATAAGGAATATAAATAATAAGATTAGACCATTGGCCTCTCAAAATAAATAATTTTTTTTTAAAAAAAATAAATTAAAAAAAAAAAAACACAAAATCAAAAGTTAACCCAATTAGTACTCCCTTTTGGTGCATTCTCTCTCCTTCCAAATATCAACCATTTCTCTCTCTCTCTCTCTTCAATTTCATCTTCTTCATTTCCCAATTCCATGTCTCACCCATGTTCCAACTCATTAGCAAGTGTTCCAAAATTCATCTCCTTCCACCACCATTCCTCCCCATCACAACCATCAAATTCCTCCCCAAATATGTCTCACAATTGCTTCTCGTATCCCTACCCGAGCTCGATCCCGAGCCCGAACCCACCTCCACCGTCATCTCCGCCGCTCCGAGAGGCTCTTCCGCTACTCAGGCTAATGTCTCCTCCCGAGCAGAGACAAGAACAAGAAGAAGACGACGATGATGGAGGTAGCAAAGATGACAACGCGTCGGTCACCGTGGCGTTGCACATAGGGCTACCAAACCCTAGCCCAGCTGAAATAGCTTCCTTGATGTGTGGCTCTTCATCTGAGATTGATCAAGAACATGAGTTTGGACAGTCCACCAAAACCCTAATTAAGGGACAGTATTGGATCCCAACTCCTTCTCAAATCCTCATTGGTCCTACTCAATTCTCTTGCCCTGTTTGCTTCAAAACCTTCAATAGATACAACAACATGCAGGTAACTAAATTCATCCATTCATTTGGTAAAAACTTGAGCAAATTTTTTGTTTTTTTGGGTCTTATAATTTTTTAATTAGATCCAATCGAAATCTAGATTCGTTTTTTCGTACAGACTATTGAAGAGATTTAACAAAAAGTAAACCAGATCAAACTGAGAAACGGGTTAGACGGGTCGATGTATATTAACATAAAAAAAATTTGAAAGAATTGTGGTTCTATTCTTTCAAGGTGATCACTTTGTTGCCTGATATGAATCTTCACTTTAGATATCCTTTTGAATTTTTTAATCAAATTTGATAGCTATTTGTTTGCATGATCATGAGTTGAGGGATTTTGAATGCTTCTCTCTCTAGATTTCTCTCTCTTTTTTATGTCTTTTAATCAGTTCTTTGGAGTATGTGTTCAATGAATAATTGTATGCTTTTCTTGGTTGATTTTTGTTCATCCCATGAAATTATCTCATGATTTTACAAGAAATATGCTTAAGATATGATCAAACCAATTATATGAACAATTGGATTAGTTTAGGGTAATCCCTAATTAGTTCTACACGTGATCCTAAATTCTTCTACTCTACCTATATCTGAATACGAGCCTTATTCAGCTACGTTCACGAGAGCGGCATGCCGAAAAAATCAAGAAAATAAGGCGAGGAGAAGATAGGAAGATCGAACCTAAATTTTTGTTTAAATATGAAAGATATGAACAATTGGATTAGCAAATCCTTCTACTCGACTTATATCTGAATACGAGCCTTATTCAGCTTCACCCATCAAAGTGGCATGCCGAAAATATCAAGATCGGAAGAGTTTTAAGCAGATTTAGTGTTATCCCTCGTCAAATTCATCCATTTGTGGAAGGGTTCGGCATCCATCTCCGCAGATATTTTCCGATCTATAAAACATGTTTTGTTACATTTTTCATGTTAATGACAATTTTATGCTGTCATCTCTCATTATAACATGAGCTGAATTCTTATTGTTGTGTTTTTTTTTTTTTTTTACTTCAAAAAAACATCAACCTGTCTCAAATTTTGTCACTCGATCATTTTACACGTGCTTTTTTACAGATGCACATGTGGGGGCATGGATCACAATACAGAAAAGGCCCCGAGTCCCTCCGGGGCACGCAGCCAACGGGCATGCTAAGGCTTCCTTGCTACTGCTGCGCCCCGGGGTGCCGCAACAACATCGACCATCCCCGTGCCAAACCATTGAAAGACTTCAGAACTCTTCAAACACATTACAAGCGCAAGCACGGGCTAAAGCCCTTCATGTGCCGAAAGTGTGGCAAAGCGTTCGCCGTGCGTGGCGACTGGCGAACGCACGAGAAGAATTGTGGTAAGCTTTGGTACTGCATTTGTGGCTCGGATTTTAAGCACAAGCGCTCGCTCAAGGACCATGTCAAGGCCTTCGGTAATGACCACGCTGCCTACGGTGGAGGCGGGATCGATGTGTTCGGAGATGAAGATGATGAGCCTGCTTCTGAAGTCGAGCAAGATAACGATGAACGATGAATGAAGAACTTATTATAGCCAACATTTGAGAATATGATTATTGATTTACAGAATTATTGTTATATTGTATAATGAAACTTACTTGATATATACTGTTATCATATTATATGTGTAATTAATTAGGGGAACTTTGTTTTATTGGTTTGGCTCTCATCGATGAAATGAAAAAGAAAATGTATAAATTAAAATATTTTTATTTTCTGATTATCCAAACATAATTAAGGACACTCATGTGATCTTTAGGATACTTTAAGGTTTATCTTTGTTAGTTTAATGTTTATAGTACCATGTTGATTATATTGTTTGGGATGAGATAATTAAAATGTGTCGGGTGGACTAATTTTCGAAGCCCGCCAAAGTTAAAGACTCAACATTGTCTCGTTAATTAGCTAGCTTCAAATTTAGTTCACGTTGTACTCTTTACCGTTAATATATTGATGAAAATTATTGATTCTTAATACTATATCACCTCTAAGAGAAGATTATCATAATTCTTACGAGACTAGTTTGAATTTGATTTGATAATTTAGAATTGTTGGGTAAATTAGATTTCGGTATGTTAAATTAAGATCATTAATTTTAGAACATATACAAGTATCGTCAATTTAATTTTGTTCGACTAATCGAATTGATGTCGAGAGAATATTTTGTCCCTATTAATTTAAATTTCGAACGTTTTTCCCTTTTATTCCCATCTTCGCAACCATCCGTCACATCTCTCAACATATCCATCATCTCATAACGTTGTTAGAGGTGTTCATATGACTTGATAATCCGTCATCTCAGACTATTCAACCCAAACTATAAAAATTAGTTTGGGTTATATTTTTTCGATTTAGGTCCGATTGAATTTTTGTAAAACAAATATAATGTTCCGTTTACGAATTGACATTTTATTGGTGAGGTCTATCCAACTAACTCAAAAAAGTAAGGTCGCTACCCAACCCTACTCTTAAAAGATTAAAAATATTTAATAACCATAATCAATGCTAGTGACATACTCTGACTTGTAAATGTTTGATATTTGAATTTTATGAAATTTTAGTTACTAAGATAACATCACATATACAGTGGACAAAAAATGAAAATAAAGGATTGGGATTGGGTTAAATTGAATACTTTATTTAGGTTGCTCGGGTCACTAATCTAATGAACCCAAAATTTCAGAATGGTCCAAAAGATTTTTCTCAACCCATCTACACAGCTAAGTGCTTGTGTCGTCTACTGTATCGCACGTTGACAAAATAGTAAAAAAAACAATCCAACCCAAATTGAAAACAGAGTGTTGGGTTGGGTCGGATTGTATACTTTATTTAGGTTACTCGGATCACTAACCTAATCAACCAAAAATTTCAGGATGGTCCAAAAGATTTTTTTAGCAAATATACACACTTCATTTCTGGTGTCGGTGTCGTCTGTTGTATTGCACGACCACAAAATAGTAAAAGAAAAAGAAAAAAAAACAATCCAACTATCCAACCCAAACTGAAAGTAGAGGAATACATACTTTATTTAGATTGCTCGAGTCACTAACCTAATCAACCCGAAATTTCAAGATGGTCCAAACGATTTTTTCAACCCAATTACACACTCAAGTGCACACGGTGACAAAATAGTTAAAAAGAAAAACAATCTAACAACCTAACACAAACCAAGAATAGAGGGTTTGATTGGTATATTTTATTTAGGTTGCTTGAGATACTAAGCTAATCAACCCGAAATTTCAGGATAGTCCAAAAGATTATTTCAATCGATATACACACCTACGCACTAGCATCGAACAAACAACAACCCAACCTAAATCGAAAATAGAGGGTTGAGTTGGGTCAGATCGTATACTTTATTTAAGTTTCTCGAAAACCTAATCAAACCCGAAAGTACTTGCACCATCGCACACAGACAAAATAGTACATAACACGAACAAATACATTACATTTGAAAGATTTTAGTTTTAATCGATCAAAAAAGGGGAAAATTTCTGAATCAAAGGCTTTATTTTTTGAACAGAGGTGTCATTATTTAGGGCTTTTTTTTGGGGGGGGGAGTTACAAACTGTAGACGAATTGGTGCTTTAATGATGCTCTGAAAATCATATACTTTTGAAGGTGAAGAGACAATGATGATGACAACTTCATGCATATAATAAAACAATTCTTCATTCAAATGAAACTGTGTCTTTGTACAATCTACGAGGTGTATAAAAGGAGAGATTTTGCAGTGAAAAAGTGATCTTTAAAGTGTTTTTCTTTTATGTTATAAATTTTTATAAATGGAAGGGAAAATTATGTCAGTTTTCAGTCTTTCAAGAGGCAGTGAAAGAACTACACTTAGTGTTTGTGGCACCCCACACCCACATTGCTCTCCTCAACTTGCTTGTCTTTGTTGCCTTAAATTGTGACATTTTAATTAGGTCTATACTCCTCAATCTTCTGATACATCCTTTCAATCCCTCTCTTACTAGGGTCTACTATCTCTCCTCTCGAGAAATTATTCGGGTCGTGAAATGATTTGTGGTTTGGTGATTCTACACTGTTGGATGTACCAGGAATTTAAGGGTTCGGTTGAATTAGACCTGGATTGAATAGTTATTAGGGTTAGCTCTCGTGTTCTGTCTTAATTAAGCTTATACTCCTTAGTTCTTGCTACTTCATCCCTTTTTCTTTCTTCTCTCGTTGTATTTGCATGTGAGAATCTTCACCTCATGTTCGAGATTCAGATTAGGATTTGACATCTAGATTTAGCATCTTATGGTCCTGACATTCCTTTAACATAGTCACGTTATCTACTTCATGCTTTTAAGAGTGAAGACCAGTCCCACAACCCAACACGGGTGTTTTCCAACATGTTTTGTTCTAACTCACATGTTTTCTAGAAAATTTTACAGGAGGTCATTCAACAAAGAATTGTTTTAATCAAAACATGCTTAAGTTTTGAGTCAGTATAATTGAAACATAAAAAAGAAAGGTACACCTTATTGGTATAAAGAGTAATTTTCAATTATTTTTTTTCTTAATCATCATATCCTCAGGATTGCTCTCAGTCGGATATAGTCCCGGTTCATTCATGTACTTCCTTTACTCAGGTGTCACACGTTAGTTCTTGTTGCTCAACCGCTCCTTCTTTCTTTCTTCTCTCTCTTTGTATTTTGGTTTGAGAGTCTTACTCCTTTCCAATTGAAAAAATCATTTATGGAGTGAAATACTATAGGATTGACAATTTTATTGTATTAGATATATGAGAGAATTTAAATGTGCACTTCATATTTTGAATATGCAATGACGTTCGTAAGGGTGTGAAAACCTCTTCCTAGGAGACACGTTTTAAAATCGTGAGGTTGAGAACGATATGTAACGGGCCAAAGCAGTCCACTAGCGGTGGGATTTAGGCTATTACAAATGGTATCAGAGCTAGACAAAAAGCGATATGCTACCGATTACGCTGAACTCCCGAGAGAGGTGGATTGTGAGATCCCACATTAGTTGGAGAGGGAAATGAAGCACTCCTTATAAGGGTATATAAGAGTATGAAAACCTCTCCCTAGTAGACGTGTTTTAAAACCATGAGGGTGATGCGCGATACATAATGGGTCAAGACGGACAGTATCTGTTAGCGGTGGACTTGAGCTGTTATAGAAATGCTCTAAAAAGATAAAAAGAAACGACTTACAATTTTACACCGTTTGATAATAAAAAGTAATTTAAAAAGTACTTCGAAGTTATACACAATTAGAAAATAGCTCAGACACTTGATTACGCTGGCCGTGACAGTTTCATTAAATAATTTTTTTCTTCGATTTAATTAAATTAATAATAATAATAATAATATTGGTTAGATGTGGGGCTCTCTCTCATTGAATGTGTGGGTGTGTGCATGTGGGGTTGTGTGTATGTGTGTGGGGGTCTTTTCTCCACTCTCTCTTCCTGTGATGCGTTCGAGCATCTCTATCTCTTTATCTCTACGCTTTCATTTATGATTCTTATATTATATGGAAAAAGTGTCTCTTTGCAGCCTTTTCTCCTATTGATATGATACTATGTGTTCATAACGAGCGGGTGTAAAAATAAAGTTGCTACTACATGTAAAAATCTTTCCGAAGCGTCTCACCGTTTGGTATTTATAAAACTGATCTTGAGGGTAGTTTCGTTATTTTCCTCTTGGTTCATACTCCAATCACGTATCGTTGTCAGCCTCACAGTTATAAGCGTCTCGCCGTTTGGTATTTATAAAACTGATCTTGAGGGTAGTTTCGTTCTTTTCCTCTTGGTTCATACTCCAATCACGTATCGTTGTCAGCCTCACAGTTATAAGCGTCTCGCCGTTTGGTATTTATAAAACTGATCTTGAGGGTAGTTTCGTTCTTTTCCTCTTGGTTCATACTCCAATCACGTATCGTTGTCAGCCTCACAGTTATCTGCTAAGAAGAGACTTTCACACCCTTCTAAGGAATGTTTTGTTTTCCTCTCCAACTGATTTAAGATCTCACAATCCACTCCCTTGGCAGCTAGCGTCTTCGCCAGCACACCGCTCAGTGTTGGACTCTAATACAATTTGTAACCGCTCAAGCCCACTGCTAGCAAATATTGTCCATTTTGGCACGTTTGCGTATCATCGTCAGCTTCATGATTTTAAAATGAGTATTTTAGGGAGAAGTTTTCACACGCTTATAAGGAGAGGTTTCCACACGCTTATAAGAAGAGGTCTTCACACCCTTATAAGAAATACTTCATCTCCTCTCCAAACGACGTGGGATCTCACACCTTTATAGCCTTTGAAACATCTTATAATTCTTATAGGGGTATTTTACTCCTTTTAACCTCCTAAATTTTGACTATGAAATAAGGCTTCTTTTTTTTTTTTTTTTTTAATTTCATATCATTTACTCTTATAGTTTAGAAATTAAGGATAAATTCAAACCATCCAATTTTGTTAATTATTTGCATTTACTCTCAAAATATATATATATATATATATATATATATATATATTTTCGATCTAAACTTTAGAGCTTGTGTTTAAAGGGTTATGAACACTATAAATATTTAATAAAAATATCTAACGGGTTCTTAAACTATTTGAGTTGGGTTGAATTTTTGGTCTAGTTGGACATTTTTTTGGTCAGATAATCTGACCAATTTAAAAATAAGGTTACAACTCAATCCAACCTAACATACTTTTAAAATTTTATGAAAGTTAAAAATATGAGTTGGGTTGAATTTTTGGTCTAGTTGGACATTTTTTCGGTCAGATAATCTGATCAATTTGAAAATAAGGTTACAACTCAATCCAACCGAACCTACTTTTAAAATTTTATGAAAGTTATAAATATTTGACGATTTGTAACCGATGTTAGTAGTGTATTGTGACTTATAAATGTTTCATAATTAAATTTTATGAGATTTTATTTACTAATATAACACACACGGTAGATATGTAGAATCTTCTAAATTATTAAAAAAAAAACCCGACAAATTAAGATTGGGTCGTAAACTCTGTTTGGATTGCTTAGATTCTAATCCAATCAACTTGAAATTTTGAGTTGGTCCAAAAGATTTCTTCAATCCAACTCAATTTAACACGTATACGCCTCTAAGATGAATATTTAAAACACTCAATAAATAGCTCTATTAACAGGTCAAATATGCACATACATCATATTAGACAATACGTTGGGACCTCAAAACTTATTTACTTACCCCGTTATTAAGGGCTAAGGACTACAATATTAAATGTAAATGTGACTATCCTGACTTCGTTTTCATAGACTTCACTGTTATTTTGTCATTGATACAGGATTATCTTACCTTTATGACTTGAGTATTTAAAAATAATTGGTAAGTAACCTTACTATTGAGGTTAGGAAATACAATTACATGTAATCATGGTGGGACCTATCTTTTCATAAAACATCATAGTCTTGGTCTCTATTTTTTAGTCCGAGCAAGATTGGATGTATAGTACTTCTCTATACACGATCCACACACACGCATATGGACCCACCAGGTAGGTTGGTATACACCCCTAAGCCTATTTGTGGGTTAGCATACATTTACGATGCCGATAACCACAGAGGAAAAAAGAACACACATAATATCGTGTCATGACATACAAAATGCATAATATCATGAAGTATCCCAATGTACATGACACACAAAATGCTAATTTTGCTCCTTGAATCTCAATTTCACCTTACATGACATCATGTTTCATGTTAACTCATTTAATTCACCTAAGGACATCAATTAACCCAACCTTTTGGTTCGAAGTACTTACCTCAATTGCCTCAAAGTGTCAAAAAATGGCTCCGAAAGGGTTTAAAAAATATCAAACCCGAGCCAGATCAGTCGAATAGTCGAGCTGGAGCCGTCAAAACATAGATTCTTTGATTGGCTCCAAATTGGCAAAAGTAGATGAAATGAAGTAGTTGTTGTGATTCTCACGTCAAGAAACCTCTCTTTTGTATTAGAGTCCAACTCTATCTCACTTAATTGGATGGACGAGGGACAACTTATAAATAATGCATAATTTTTTTACCACCGCAAGGATTTCAAAATCAAACAACAACATCCATAGGAAATTAGAGTACAAGTTGCTTAGCTAGCCAAGATGACGGTGCTTAGTCTTCTAATTTACCGAGCACAACATAAATATAGTGGAATTCTATAGAGTCCTCAAACAGTCTCTCGCACTTGAGTCACTTTTGACCACATTTTGGAGACTCACAAATTTTCACAATGGTATGATATTGTCCACTTTAAGCACAAGCCCTCATGGTTTTGCTTTCGTTTCCCCATAAGATCTCATACCAATGGAAATGTATTCCTTACTTATAAACTCATGATCTTCCCCTTAATTAGTCAATGTGGGACTCCTTTCCCAACAATCTTTCCCTCGAACAAAGTACATAATAGAGCCGCTCCTGAGGCCTATGGAGCCCTCGAACAAAGTACACCTTTTGTTCGACACTTAAGTCACTTTTGACTACACTTTCGAAGCTCACAACTTTTTTGTTCGACACTGAGAATTATATTGGCATGGCTAAGTTAAGGGCATGACTCTGATGCCATGTTAGGAATCGCGGACCCTCCACAATGATATGTTATTGTCCACTAAACTATCTCAACCTCTATAGTCTCGTAGCTCGTGCAAGCTCTCGCCTTGACCACTTTGTCTAACTTTCATATGAAAAGATTAAAATAGCATGAATGAATATAAAGTACTTCATACATATATTTTTGTTAGTTCATGCTTAAGTCTTATAGCATTGTTTGTTCTTTTGCTCATTCAATGTCTTATCCATTCTTAAGAGTTTTTGGTCACCTGAGCTAACTTAGTGGTGTAGAAGTCATTAAGCTCTTTTTTAGCCCAATCTAGATGGTTAGTTCTCATAGTTTGTTCTTCGAGTTTTAAAGAATCTTGATTAGATATTTTACTAGTTCCTTTTATCTTCGTCATGGTAATCAACTTATATCTTATAAATACTTGATGCGCAGCCCTAGTGCTGGCCCCAACTTTTAGTTTTCATAATACGGTTATGGACATTGTTTTCAAATCTCTTGTAGGGTTTAGTTGACATCTCCCTCGTAGGCTCCATAACATAAACATCATAAAGGTGAGAGCAACCTCCAATCTAGCCAACGCTCATTTACCTATGTGGTCCCTTTCTCTCATTCAGACAAGATCACGATTAGGGAGTGGTTGTAGACCCCCTAACCACAACCACACCCATAAGACTGCTCATAAAGTTCTTATAAGATTCATGCATCTAGTTCTACCAACTCATAAAGGTACTATTGTAGACACTTGTGAATTGGGACAAGTTAACTAATAGGAAATGAACGGACAAACCCTAATAGTCTCCATAAGGTATAAGTCAATCATAGCCAGTTCAAAAAAATTTATCCGGACGCTCGATAATCAAACGAAGTTCATTTCATTTAATTTCTAATTCGTTTCTATAATGATCCATACCTAAGAATTGAAATCCAAATTTAGCACCTGATGGTCCCGAAATTTCCTTGCATCCCCTACGACATGGTCACACTACTAATTCCTCGCTTCTAAGAGAAAAGAATAACCCCACAAACCAACACGAATACTTCCATCATAATTTGTCTTCACTCACATGCATGGTAGGAAATTCCTAAGAGGTCTCCCAATATAGAATTGTTCCATTCAAAACATGCTTAACTATGGAGCTCCTATAATTGTGCTATCGAAAAGGTGCACCCTGTTGGTATAGATAGTAACTTTCAATTATTTTAAACATTTCTTAGCTATTCTATCCTCAAAATTTCTCTTATTTAGATGTGGTCTCGGTTCATTCATGTACCACTCCATTACTTAAATGTCACATATTGTTTTCTTAAAAATGGAGCATACAATGTTTCAACATGCTTATTATCAATCAAATTAGCTCATTTCAATTCTAAAGTATTATAACATACTTCCATATGTACTACCGCTCGTCTTAATCCAAAGTTTCGAGGTGTTATTTACTTTGTCCGATATGCTTAGTTTGAGTCTTTTAACTTGCTCTATTATTCAAATATCTTAAGTCAATCCTGTGTTAATGGAAAATATTATTACCATCAAAATCAGATTAAAAATCAGATGAAAACGCTCCAAATGGCATAAAAATAGACTAGACTAATCGATTTGATTGTATCGAACTTGCTTGTCCAGCTAGACCTGTCTTCTTCAACCTCTGGTCACCCTTCACGCATTTTTGGTCCATTTAACTTTCTCGTTTCCCTTCTCGCTTTCTAGACTTCGATAGCTCTCGATTCCTTCTACAAACCTATAAATCTCTTCGAGCTAAGTTTAAGTCCTCGTTTTCACAAAACCAAGATCAAATAGGGTTGTTTGGATATGACAATATACAATTAATACATTAAATATCTAATTAATACAAAGAAGGCATAAAAATTTCAAACTTTTCACTACAATTATTTATATGAAAAGAAAACAAAGATATAATTTGTTGTCATGTCTACTTTAGGATTTGAATGCAAAGGAGAGGGAGGCCTTTGTTTTGTAGGGCCCTACCCCAAAAACAAAAGGGAATAAAATTGACCAGAATAACTTTTATGAAAGGAAAATTATTGGAGGAACAAAAGGAAACAAAATCCTTCTTTTTGGATTTATACCAATGGAGTGGAGGGCTGTGCCCTTTGCAATAATTGTGTATAAACACATTCATCCACTATGCTAAACCTATTTTTCTTTATTAATGCTCTCCCTAGGGTAACTTGCCACCAACATTCTCCAACTCGTTGACGGTATTCAACGAACCCAATGAATCGAAAAATTTGATCAACCTAATACTTTAAACTGAGTTATGAACTGATTTAAACTAGGTTGGATTTAAATAAATCGAAAAATTTGATCAACCTAATACTTTAAGCTGAATTATGAACAGATTTAAACTAGGTTGGATTCAAATAAATAAAAATTTTATAAATCTGATTGATTAATGAGTTCGTCTCATCTTTGTTAATTTTAAAATATACTTTTTTTTTTTCTTATAATACAATTATATAAACACATTATTTTTTATTATATTCACTTAATTGGAAGTTAATTTTTTAAATATCCATTGAAATTGAACGGTGAATTTTAATTAAAGATCGGAAAATAAATTAAATAATTTTTTTTTTTACGAATTAACATTTTACTTTTATTAAAAACAAAAATTTGAATGGATGATTTGAATAACGTGAATGTCTTAACTCAATCCATGAACACCCTAATAAATAAGTGATACCATTAACTTTGGGTTCGTAATAGAGTTCTAAATTGTCAATGTAATTGCACGAACTTAATAGAAATATTAGGTATACGTAAGAAAGTTTGATAGCATTCTCGTGTAACACTAAACATATTTATGTTTAATTTTTAGGTATTTTATTTTTGTTTATCTTATAGTAATAATAAAATTGTAAACTTGAGTATAGTTCAATGGATCATCAGAATCTGTAAACTTGAGTATAGTTCAATGGATCATCAGATCAGATATTGATAAAAGAAATTAGATTTTTTTTTTTTTTTTTTTTTCCTTTTCTTCATTTTCTTCCTTTTCTCTTAGGTCAAACCCAAAACCCATCAAGAACTAGATTCTCATATTCGTTACATTATTCCCACTACATTCTTCTCAATGAAAGTGCTTTTATTTTTAGAAAAAACTAGCGTTATGATGTATCTTCTCGCTCAAAATTCTAAAATTTCGATATCGACCTATACGTTAATTGTTTCAATGTTAATTTACCTTTTTGCCCCTCGTACGGGGAGAGTTTTTCTTCAGCCACGACTGGAAGTTTGTTGTTGTACAGGTTAGGTTGGAGAAATCTTGTAGACAAATAGTTGGTGACCCGAACAACTCGAATAAAGTTCACAACCCAACCCAAATATCTATTTTCAAGTTCGTTTTGGCTGGGTTGTTGGATTGTCTTTTTTTTCTTTTTTTGTAATGATGTTCAAAAAAAAAATATTTATATACTCCCCATGTTAAATTAATAACTAAAATATGTAGAGTTCAAACATCAAAAAAATACCAAATATTTTTAATGTTCATAATAATATTAAAAGTAGGGTTGGGTTGTAACAATATTTTTGAGTTAGTCCGATTAACCGGATCAAAAAATGTTAACCTGCAAATGACCCAAATCTTTTATTTTTCAAAATTCAACAAAAAAAAAAAAAAAAAAAAACCTAACCTAATGGCCCGAGCATCCTCTCTGACATTGTCCAATTACTTACTCCTTACTTCTAAAAGTGATTTATGAGTGAAGACTATCTCCCTCACATCACCCAACATAGAATTGGTCTAGGCAAAACACACTTAAAACATGAATTTCCTATGATTAAGCTACAAAAAAGGAAGGTGCACCTTATTACTTTCAATTTTTTTAAACTTTTCTTAGTCCTTCTATTCTTTGGATCACTCTCATTCAAATGTGATCTCGGTTCATTATTCAAATATCAAATATGAACTCCCCACTTAAAATGCACAAACTTTAACCTAATTTAACCCGTCAAAGCATCCTCGATCCACAACACGTGGAGGTGTGAGATTTGAACATTATGAGCACATGCCTAAACAGAGATATCTTGATTAAGAGCACATGCCTAAACAAAGATATCTTGGTATAAATTTCACTTTCTTTTTGCTTTTTTCATTAGGGATAAGTAAGATAATGCAATATGTACCAATTAATTATTTTAATGTGTTAAGAATTTGACATTTACTAAGGTGTAAGTTATGGGAAAAAGTTAGCTGCCCAAGCTCATCTCTATGGATTGTCGTTTGATTAAGAAAACATCGTACTCCTAAAATTGATCTAACCTTAATTGCATCAATAATCAAATAAAATATAGATTATGTAACAAAAAAGAATAATATATAGTACCTTATTAACAAACATGACATAATTTAAAGTTATTACAGGTACATTTTCCTTTTCTGTAGTTTAATCATAATAACTCAAAAGTTAAAGTGTACTTTGCTTAGATCAATTCTATGTTTGGTGATCTCCTGAAATATTTTTTGAGAAAGCACGTGAGTGAAGACAAAGTATTCTAAAAAGACTCATGTTGGTTTGTGGGGATAATTTTCACTTTAAAAAATGAGTAACGTGACCCTGTCGGGGCCATTATGTGCCACAAAGTATGTATAATTTTCACTCTAAAAAATGAGATGTAACTAACAGACCATGTCGGGGCCATCAGGTGTCGGATTCAAATTTCAAATATATGTTGGATGACTTCCAAAAAAAATTTTTAAGAAAACATGCGAGTGAGGACAAAATATGTTAAAAATGCTCGTGTTAGTTTGTGAAGATAGTCTTCAGTCTAAGAAACGAAAAGTAACATGACCATGTCGAGACCATCAAGTGTTGGACCTAAATTTTGAATCCTGATCCACGACGTGAAGCTTGCATATAAACTTTCGTGTAATAATTTGCAATTTTTTACAAATTTCAAAAACTCTCGAACTAGATTATGATTTTGAATATTCACGATAATATATATATATATATATAATCTAATGTAAAATAAATTAAAAAGTTGGAATTTAAACCTAATATAATTTAGATAGTAATTAATGATCCTAATCATAATTTGAGGTGCCCATAGAAATAAAATAAAGGAACAAATCTATGAGTGTCACGAAATTCAAGAAACCCTAGTTTTAAGAGAAAGAGCCGACAAAAATACGCTCCCCAATACCCCAAAAAGTCAACTTTTTTGCTGTCATTTTCATCAGCCCTCCAATTGGATTCAATCATGATTGTACTTAAAAACACACAACCTAAAGTAGAGTTATTTGTATAAAGTTTTAATTTTTATTATATAATAACAAATAATTCAAAATTTTATTAATTTTTTTAGCTCGAGATATATATATAGGTTGAAGAAATTTTTTGGATCAATTCACAACTATCGTGAGATCTCACAATCCACCTCCTTTGGGTACACACCGCCTAGTGTCTATAACAGTTGAAGGTCACTGCTAGCAGACATTCGTCTGCTTTGACCTGTTGTATCGTTGTCAACCTCACGGTTTTAGAACGTGTCTACTACGGAGAGGTTTCCACACACTTGTAAGGAATGTTTTGTTCCCCTTTCTAATCGATGTGGGATCTCACAGTTAAATTGGTGGCTCGAGCAACCCGTTCCCAACCCAACTCAACTCTCTATTCTCAAGTTTGGTCATTGAGTTGTTTTTTTTTTTTTTTTTTTATGATTATTTTTTAAAAAAACACTTACTTATTTACCATAGATATTACATTAGTTACTAAAATCTCATAAAATTGGAATATCAAACCTTCACAAGTTACCATGTATAAGTGAGATTGCTTACAAATATTAAATATTATTAATTTTTAAAATAATCTTAAAAATAGGGTAGGATCGAGTATTTTTTAATTGGTTGTGTTGGTCGAGTTGACCTAACAAAAAAAAATGTCAACTTGCAAACGTAATTAAATTTTTGGTTATTCAAAGATTCAGCCCAACCAAATTGAAAAACATCTAAACCAACCTAATTTTTAAGGTTTGAGTAGAGTACTCTAAGTTGATCGAATTTTCGAGTCATATGAACTTCGAAAATTATTATTTGTTTAATAGATTATTTTTTGTCAAATTGTAGTTGACGTGGTATTATTAATACTAAATTAATAAAGTTCATATTTGGATGTTCGAAAGCATAACATAATAATATTCATAAGTGAGATGGAGTATATAGAGATTTTAAAATTTTTAAAAACGGATTAAATTACTAAGCCTCGTTCGCTTATGAAAGAGATTATTGATAAGAATGGGTAACATCGGATATGGATGTTTATGGCTTGATTTCAGTTGGGTTCAGACATTTTTTAGACCCAATCTAATTATTCTCATGGTAAATTTTTTCAACTCAAATAAATCTTTTTAAATAATGAACTCAAACATCTCAATAGTAAAAAAAAATAATAATAATTGGGTTGAATTGGTTTTGGGTCGTTTAGTTTTCAGTAGTTTGTTTAAATTTTTATTTTTAATAAAAGTGAAAGTTATCGTGTAAAATATTTAACTAAGATTTGTTGGATGAAAGTCCGACGTTAGCTAATTTAGTGAATGATCATAAGTTTATAATCAATGAATACTCTCCCCATTGTTACGAGGCCTTTTCGGGAAGTTCAAAGTAAAGCCACAGGAGTTTATGCTCAAAGTGGACAATATCATACTATTGATACAGGTTGAGTTGGGTTGGGTATGCGCCCCGACATAACCCTACGGCATGGTCGCATTATTTACTTCTTGCTTCTAAGAGTGTACCTAAACATTCACTCTATCTTCACAAGCCAACCCGAGTTTTTTCAACATGTTTTGTTCTTACTCACATACTTTCTATGAAAATTTCCAAAAGTCACTCAACTTAAAATTGCTCCAAGCGAATCACATTTAAGTTTGGAGTTCCTATGATTGAGCCACCGAACAAGAACAGGCACCTCATCGATATAAGTAGTTTTTTTAGCATTCATGTACCCTCCCTTTACTCAGATATCACAAGTATGTATGATATATAATGATAAGATATTACCAAATAGTGGTACAATATCGTAAATGTAATAGCTCCAGCCCACCGCTAGTAGATATTGTTCATTTTGGCCTGTTATGTATCGTCATCAACCACCACCCTTATAAGAAATGCTCCGTTACCCTCTCCAACTAATGTGAGATCTCACAATTCACCTTCTTGAGGGGCACAGCGTCCATGCTGGCACACAGCTTAGTGTCTTGATCTAATACCATTTGTAACCGTCTAAGCCTACCGCAAGTAAATAGTGTCCAATTTGACTCGTTACGTATCGCCTTCAACCTCACGATTTTAAAACTTATCTGCTAAGAAGAAGTTTTCAGACTCTTATAAAAAAATGTTTCATTCTCATCTCCAACCGATATGAGATCTCATGGTAAATGTAGCTAGAATTAAAAACCGGTAAAAAAAAACTAGTGTTGAATAATCTTCCATGTCAATCATCAATGTGATATCGACATCGACAGTCAATTATAAAACTAACCAATCAATATAAAAGTTTTTCAAATTTTCTTCCAATCACATTCACATTCTAAATTGAGTGGGATTATGAACATTTAGTAAATTAGACACTTTTTATCATTTCAAAAGTAGATATCTGATCTCTCCCGATCAGTTTTGAGCTTTTGAATTACATAAAGTATTATGCTTTGGTAGCCCTTCCTTTCACCTCAAAACATGTTCTTTTCTTCCTCGTGCTGTCTTCTCAACGTGAACGGTTGAAATTCAATCCTACATTATTTGAGTATCGATAGACCATGTTAAAAAATATATATTTATTTTTATTTTATCTTTGACGAATAAAATTTAGAAAAAGAGACGTTAATTCGATTTTTTAGATAATTTGTCTACTTTGAACGAATCTAATTCTATTTATGTTATTCTATCAATCATATAAAGGTACACTACGAACGATAAAGCTATATAGGGGCCGAGGTAGTACGTGTCCCCTTCCTCGACCCTAAGTTTTTTTATTTTATTTCTTGAAAAAAGAATTATTAGTGAATGTTTTTCTTTAAAAAAAATTAAAATTTTATGTATAAATGAATATGTTTGTGTTTTGGTAATTTGATTTTGATTCATAACTTTCATTAACTATATATTTAGGTAAATAGGTGCTCGTAGTCGTGGAACTCCAGCATTTCTGTCGCATGCATTCTTTTTATGTGTAACAACCCAAGCCCACCGCTAGTAGATATTTTTCTTTTTGAGGTTTCCCGTCCAAACTCATCTTGTCCTCTTTGGGTTTTTACGGGGTTTCCCTGCCCAAGCCCACCGCTAGCTGATATAGTCTCTTTGGGCTTTCTCAGTTTTATTTATTTATTTATTTATTTTTTTTTTTTTTTTTTTGTAACAGCCCGAGCTCACAGCTAGCACATATTATCCTCTTCAAGCTTTCCCAGGGCTTCTCGGCCCAAGCTCACCGCTAGCAGATGTTGTTCTCTTTGGGCTTTCCTAATGCTTCCCCGTCCAAGCCCACTCCTAGCAGATATTGTTCTTTTTGGGCTTTCCCAGGACTTCTCCGCCCTAGCCCACCGCAAACAGATATTATCTTTTTGGGCTTTCCCAGGACCTCCCTCAAAGGTCTTAAAACGCGTCTACTAGGGAGAGCTTCGTTCTCTTCTTCATCCGACGTGGGATCTCACAATCCACCCCCTTGGGAGACCAGCGTCCTCGGTGACACACCGCCCAATGTCTGGCTCTAATACCATTTATAACAGCCCAAACCTACCCCTAGTCAATATTATCCTCTTTGGGTTTTCCCGTCTGAGCTTTTCCTCAATGTTTTTAAAACGCGTCTACAATGGAGAGGTTTCCACACCCTTATAAAGAATGTTTTGTTCCCCTATCCAATCGATATGGAATCTCACACTGTGTCTGTCCATATCGCAATGGTCGGTCCATCCTACTCGAAGCATTCCACCACAAACAAGAATATTCGAGTTTCTGCCCAGAATAAATACCTAACAGAACCTACTTCAATAAATCTTTTTTTCTTTCTTTTTCTTAAGTGATAAGGGAGGATGCATATGGAATACAAAGATTATAAAAGGATAATACCCAACTTAAAAGTTGAATCTGACTTAAATTTAAAGGTAAAAGTTGACCCACCATTTTAATGGACAAACATAAGTTTATAAACCTTAGGGTTAAGCAACTCAACTTTGTATGATGTAGTTGAATTGCACCGTTAGTAATCACAAATCTCCACAATTGTACGATATTGTCCACTTTGAGCATAGTGGACAATTCTCCCCTCGAACAAAGTACACTATAGAACCTCCCACTGAGGCCTATGGAGCCCTCGAACAGCCTCCCCTTAATCGAGATTCAACTCCTTTGGAGTCTTCGAACAAAGTACACCCTTTGTTCGACATTTGAGTCACTTTTGACTACACGCTCAAAGTGGACAATCCTACCCTCGAACAAAGTACACTATAGAACCTCCCCTAAGGCCTATGGAGCCCTCGAACAGCCTCCCCTTAATCGAGATTCAACTCCTTTGGAGTCTTCGAACAAAGTACACCCTTTGTTCGACATTTGAGTCACTTTTGACTACACCTTCGAGGTGGAACATTTGAGGATTCTATTGACATGACTAAGTTAAGGACATGACTCTAATACCATATTAGGAATCACGACTCTCCACAATGGTATGATATTGTCCACTTTGAACATAAGCTCTCATGGCTTTGCTTTGGGCTTCCCAAAACGCCTCATACCAATGGAGATATATTCTTTACTTATAAACTCATGATCATTCCCTAAATTAGCCAATGTGGGACTCCCTCCCAACAATCCTCAACAAGGATTGTCGAACAATTTGATCTCATGCAACCTTTAGTTTGTTTTTATATTAAGCTGACTTACAAAAAAAACTAAACCTAGGGGTTAGAGTTTAGGGTTTAGCTTGTAAATTAACAAATTTAAAGTTCGAGATAAGAAACGAACCCACATACTCACATTATACAAAGTTTAGAGACAGTTTTAAAATACTCGATTCTAAATGCAAAAGACCGTAAAACGAAGAACTGAATTAGTAGATTGAACTAGCTTTTTTATCCAGTTGAGGATTATTGAAAGAAGTAGTCACACGTTGGCTAATTAAGAGAAAAATCACGGGTTTATAAGTAAGGAACACTATCTCCATTGACACGAGACCTTTTGAGGAAGCCAAAAGCAAAGCCACGAGAGCTTATACTCAAAGTCGACAATATCATAACATTGTTGAGGAATCGTGATTTTGTTCGGTTCATAATTGGGAGTGAAGGTTGTGAAAAGAAGTGCTTTTTTGGCAACTTTGTGGCATCATAAATTTAGCTTTTCCACATTCTTTGTCCTACACTTTTGTAACTTTGGGATACCCAATCAAAGCTGAGTCTTTAGCTTTGATGAAGGGAACGTGACTCACCAAAATCTTACTTTATTGCCTCCATAAATATCATCTTTTACAATCTCTTGGTTGGACCCTCTGAATTCTTCACTCCATCTCACAAAGATGCATTCCCCAATCAAGTAAGCATACCGTCTAGGATTTTGGTTAGAATTTCAGATGGAGACTTTGACAACTTTTTATCTTTGTCCCGTCTTGACGTTTCTATAGTAAGAATCTTAGTTCTCGAGAATGCTATATGAACCACGTTACTTTCGTAATAACGAATATGTTGATTTATAAACTATTGTGACGTCCTGAGTGAATGAGAAATACATAAATGAACTGAGACTACGTATAAATGAGAGCGATCCTAAACATATGTTGTTAAGAAAAGGTTAAAGGTACACATTCCTACGGGGTAACTTAATCATAGGAATTCTAATGTTAAGTGTATTGTCTAATTTGTATCTTGGACATATGACATTGTCGAGTAGAAATAAGGTTCCATGGGCCTAAGGCTTTATGGGCCCGATGAAAGTAACTTAGACTCGAATTTTCCCAGCATGGGATAAAGTTTTATAACCTGGTTCGAGATCCCCTTTTGAGAGGAGAATTGATAAAATTACTCACGAATGTTGAATTTATGGGAAGACGAGAAGAAATTAAATGTTGTAAGGAAAGACAACGGTTAGTGATGGTTTACTTGTCAAGCCTACCATCAACAAAAATGATGCTCGGGGTCGGACAGGGGACAATTAGTCAGCAAAATATTTGACACTATAACTACTAGAAAAGCAATATTAACCAAATCTATTATAAGAGTGCACGTATAATATCAAATCATTGAACATATTTTTTTAGAAAGATAGGATCATTCAAATGGTATTGATAAAACCTCTTGTGGAGTGATTTGAATCACGATTTTAGAAACGAACTTTCTTTACTCTTGATCTTGATCATCAAATTTGCTCCAAAACTTTCCCTTGGGTTGATTCTTATCGTTTTTTAAATTTTTGGATAATTTAGATTTAAAGGTCTCGTTCTTCAAGAAGGAAGTTTAGATCGAATTCCAAGAGTATCATAACATTTGGTATCTGGGCATTAGGCTATTTGGTCGGAAATATGTTTCTTTGATTTATCTATATATATATATATATATATATATATTTTTTTTTTTTTTTTTTTTTTTGAGTTTGTGTATCATGGTCATATTTTGTCTAAAAAAATATATTACTTTTGTTCTTTAATTTATATTGACAAATTTTATGAAGTGTTATATCTGGATTTTATCAACACTTTTTTTGTACCTCTTTATGATCTTCTAAATCAATTTTTTTTTATGGTAAATTGATTAGATTTTGACAATCGACATATACTGTAAAGTGTTAGAGGATTATTACAAGGAGATGAATACATTGATGGATCAACCTGATCTCGATGAGAACATGAAGGCTCTCATGGCACGGTTTCTTAATGGGTTAAACACAGAGATTGTAAGACAAAGCTAATTAATAGCCTTATTCTGATATCGAGGAGTTGTTGCACATTGCAATTAATATTTAGTGACTTGACGATCTCTAAACACCCAAATTAAGGAGGAAAGCCTAAACCAAAGAGAACTTATTTCAAACTAGGTGTCTTCTTCAATCCGTACCAATGTTTTGAGTTCCATTCTAGTCAAGAGACTTAATTTGAAGACAAAACAACATTCAACACCCTACCAGCTTCAATGGTTGAGTGATCGTAGGGAAGTAAATGTAACTCAACAAGCTCTTGTTTCTATTACTATTGAAAAAATATATGTTGATGATGTTTTATGTGATGTTATATCCATGCATGTTGGAGATTTACTTCTAGGGAAGCCTTGGCAATTTGATCGTCGGGTAATGTATGATGGGTATGCAAATCGATACTCTTTTACTCGCAATGGTAAAAAAAAATTACTCTAATTCCATTGTCTCCAAAAGATAACAAGAGAGTAATACTCAGTCTCGAGAGAAGAAAAAAAGAGAGAAGCAAAATCATTGAACTTGTATATTAGATCAAGTGAGGCTATGAATGTTTTGCCCTTTCACCGGATCATTATTGTACTTATGTATGTGCAAGGGGTCTTGTTACCTTACAAACACGCTTAACCCTTCTTTGCCTAGTGATTTTGTTGTGCTTTTGCAAGTGTTTGAAGATTTATTTTTCGAGGAGATGCCTAGTTGTCTGCCACCACTTATTAGAGGGATTGAACACAAGATTGACTTCATTCCAGGTGCGCTCGTTCCAAACTAACCAACATATAGGACGAACTCAAAGGAGGCCAAAGAGATACAAAGGCAAGTGAGTGAGCGTGAAAGTTTGAGTCCTTGTCCTGTATCAGTTATTCTTGTGCAAGGTTCTTGGCGTATGTGTGTTGATGGTAGGGCTATAAATAAGATAATATAAAGTATAGGCATCCAAACCCCATATTAGATGATATGCTTAATGAGTTGCATAGATGTAGTGTTTTTACTAAAATTGATTTAAAATCTGAGTTATCATCAAATTAACAAACCTATTGAGAATGAATGGAAAACAACTTTTAAAACATTTTTGGATTAACTATACACATTTATGAGATTAATGAACCATGTCTTACGAAAATACTTAAGTCAGTTTGTGGTTGTTTATTTTGATGACACCCTGTTTAATCTAAATTCTTAGATGATAATGTTACGCATGTACGCAACGTGTTGACAACTTTGAGAAACAAATGTTTGCATGTAAATATAAATAAATGTAGCAATGTTTGCATGTAAATATAAATAAATGTAGCTTTTGCATGGAAAAAGTTAACTTTCATGAATTCGTAGTTTCATCTGATGGTGTTGAAGTTGATGAGGAGAAAGTAAAGGCTATAAAAGAATGACCTACACCTAAAAGTGTACGATGTGAGAATTTTTCATGGTCGTGCAAGTAAGTTTTTACGGTAGATTCAATAAGGATTTTAGTACAATTGCTTCACCCTCGAATGAACTTACTAAGAAAAATGTATCCTTTGTATTGAAAAATATCAAGAACTTGAACTTTTGAAATTGAATGTGGTGCCCGTGGAGTAAGGATAGGTATTGTACTAATACAAAATCAAAGACATTCAATCTTGTAAACTAATCGATACCTCAATTGAAAAAAGAGAGAACGGGAAGGAATAACCAATCGATGAAGGAACATGAAACCATTCTATTTCTAGTTCCAGAGAAATTGTTACTCCATAGATAAGAAATTAAGCAGTGCAAATAATTCATGAAGTTTTCAGAGCAGCATGCGTTCCATGAATGCAGAAGATACAAAAGCATAGATAGTTCTTGAAAGGAAGCTCACAAAAATAACAAGATGTTCCTCTTTCAAACGCCAACGCTTTGATCATGTGTTTGTGGCTCTAGTGTATATTAGCTGGCTAGCATGAGCAGATACGAGCCTAATAGAGCCTCTCGCCATTAAATCCTTTATCGCCCGACGAGCCAACGATCCATTGATCTGATGAACAGTAATGAACAACGAACAGAGAAAGATTTTTAGCAATTTACCATCTCAACATCGATCCATCCAAGTAGAACCAGCCACAGTTCGGTTTGATTACATGAATGACATGCTAACCAAACGAATACGTCTAAAAAACGGGTCATATGGAGGACATTTGGCACTTTATATTGACTAGAGATATCAGATACTTCACATCAAGGGATAGTTACAAAAGATATCCAACTCTTATGGTTTAAGAATAATTGCTTATACACATGGATTAATAATGAACGCAATACAACACCTTGCTGACATGAAATCAAACCAACAGATATCACTTTGTAATTGTGTTACCCATAGGGATATGTAGTTTAAACATGGGAGTAGTGCAACATCTCAAATAAACGACACATTTGGAATATGGTATGAAAAAACAGAAGACAGAAATTATGAAAGTGTAATACAATGCAACTATTTAAATCATCGCTCGAATGAGTCCGATTATGTTTTAGAAATGGATAGAAACATGATTACATGCTTAATTAAATGAAGATTTAACAAATAAAGGTTGATCTATAACATTATAGTACAAGAAGTTCTTTGACTTGGATGTGATATCATACATTGGAATTCATAAAAGCAGACAAAAAAAAAAAAAAGCTCAATGTATAATCATCCGCCCCCAACTTCTTTTCCATTTCGTTTTTAGTGGATAGTGGGGATTGGTCTTGTAACAGCCAAAGCTCACAGCTAGCAGATATTTTCTTCTTTGGGCTTTCTTTTTTGGGCCTCTCCTCGAAGTTTTTAAAACGTGTCTACTAGGGAGAGATTTCCACATCCTTATAAAGAAGGTTTTGTTTAGGGTTTATGGTTTAGGGTTTAGCAGCTATTATCTTCTTTGGGCTTTCCCTCAAGGTTTTTGAAACACGTCTGCTATGGAGAGGTTTCAACACTCTTATAAACAATGTTTCGTTCTCCTCCCCAACCGATGTGGGATCTCGCAGGTCTTATTAAAAAAACTGATTGAAGAGAGAAGTATTGTAGGGGACACAAATTTCAAACAAACATTAAGACGCATGGTCCATATTCAACAATCCAAAGACATGCATTTACAACATGTGAAGATACAAGCTTAAATGGAATTAAGCAAGCCATACCCTTAATCTGTCTGAAAGGATGGAAGGAGTAATAAGCTTGTATTTTGGAACTTCTGAAAGAAGCTTGTCATAGCTTCCCTGATCAAACAATACCATGTTGTTCACCTTCTCCTTTTGCTTTCCCTTGCTCCATTTCTATGCAATAAACAACATAAGAAATAAAATAACAGAACCAAAAGTAAGTAACAGGCCTGAAAGAAAGATGTACCTGAATACTCACTAGCCCTAATGACTATGGTCTCATTTGATAACGATTTTGTTATTTGTTTCTTTTTTAATTGTGTTTATTTCCATACCATTTCTTTACTATGATTTCACACTTCTTGAAGAAACACTCGGATGTCAAGTTCCAAAAAAAGAAAACAAGTTTTTAAAAAAAGATGATCTTGTTTGATGACCATTTGATTTTTTATTTTTAGTTTTTGAAAAATGGGCTAATTTTCTCATAATTTATTTACATAGGTTTTCATCATCATTCATGACAAACATTTTGAATTCATAACTAAATTCCAAAACAAAAACAAGTTTATAAAAACTACTTTTTCAGCTTCCAAAACTTGACTTAGATTTTGAAAACATCTGTAAAATGTTTATAAAATGGTTATCAAACAGGCCCTACGTTTTTTAGTTTGCAAATTTTGGCTTAGATTTTGAAAAACATATTTGAAAACAAATTGTTTTATGGGTGGAAGTAGAGTTTATGAGCTTAATTTTCAAAAACCAAAAATTAAATGGTTATCAACAGGCCTAAACATTAAAAACAAAGCAGTCCTCACAAAACAAATTACCTTCTTCTTCTGCTTTCCTCCGCCAGATTTAGCGGGCTTGGAGGACGGAGGAGGAGCCTTATCCTTCTTCGGTGCCTGCCAGATGGATACCAAGTAGGAGAAAGTTTACATCACTCGTGTTCATAAATCAGATAAACACTTAGAACTTCCCAACTGTTCCACACTAAGTAACAACATTACTTGTAATTTTACCATTGGACCTTACGAATAGAAAATTGAAACAGATAAATCGTCTTAAATCATTACACAAACACACAACAATCATATCGCAAACCTAATGTGTCTATTCTGCTTTGTTTTCGAGTAAAATAACAATACTATAGAACGACGAACTCCGACAATGACTTACGCCGCAAATTTTCACAAAACCAGACAAATACCCGGAGATCTAGCATAGCTTAAACTACAGAATGACAATGGAGAAAAATTGCAGCACATCGCAAGATGATTCTACACCAGCCTTACTCGATTCCGTAAGAAAAATGAAGTAATACAAGGAAAAAGAAGATAATTTGTAGGATTTTGAAGCAATAACATACCATGTTGAGGGGTCAGCCGCTGAGAATCTGGTTGGAAGACTACGAAGAACGTTGATTACAGAGGCGAAGAACTCTGGCTGGAGAGCTCAAACCAGAGGAAAATACAGGTACTTAAAAAAGTCTAGGGTTTCCAAAGGGTTAATTTTTTTTTTTTTTTTAAATAATAATAATAATAATAATAAACAATTTTCACCCATTAACTTTTCACTCATTTTTTAGATTTTTACCTTCCTAATTTACACTTAAGTTTTTTATTTAAAAGAAATAAAAAATAATAATAATTTAAAAAAAAAACTTTTTATTGTATACATTTTTATTTTTCGATATAAACTATTAATTGCTGTTAAGGTTGTACATCTAACCCGACAACCCGAACTAACCCAACCCGAATTATAGAGGTTGGGTTGGGTTGGATTAGTCTTTTGGGTTGGGTTGGGTTAATTTTTCTAAACCTGAAGTAACTCAGTTTGGTTTCCGGTTCATAGGATAAAAAACTCGGGTTGACCCGAAATCGAATAAAACTTATAAATAACACTGAGAACGATGTCGTGTTTTTTATTACTTTATTATTTTGTTTGTTTCTTTTATAATTTTTATTATTATTTTTAAACACATTATTTGCATATCTCACATTATTTGTGTTTGTTTGAAGTTTTAATATTTTTTATTTAGGATTATATCCAATAATTATGAATTGGGAATAAATAAATAAATAATTTAAAACTTAAAAAAAGTTAGCAACCGGAGAACCCAACCCGAAAATAGAGGATTGGGTTTGGTTGGGTTGTGAAATTTTTTAGGTCGGGTTGGATTACCAATCCAACCAATTCGAACTTTTGGATTGGGTCAAAAAAAATCTCTCAATCCAACTCAATCCGGAACATGTATACCCCTAATTGCTGTTGATTTGCTCCTATTATTAAAAGTTTGAGTTAGAACCACCTTATTATAAATTATTATTTGTAAATAAGATCACTTCATAATAAACAAAATATAAAATTAATTTATGTCTAAATTATAAACAAATTTTTTCAATATAAACTATTAATAGAGGTTTGATTCACTCCCTCGTGGTTGGAAATTAAAGTTGAATATCCATGTTGTAAATTATTATTTGTATAGTATAATCATGTTATAGATTATGCTATAATATGATGATGCAAGATGAATGCCGTGATGATTATTATGCATACATGACTCATACGTGTACTATGATATGAACAAAAGGAAGAACGAAATGATTCTTATTATATATTATGATTTTAAACTATGGGAACCTCATGCATTTATGTATGTCATGTGTATTGGGATACTTTCCTGTTATGTTATGTTAATACGGAGGCATACCTTCGATATTTATGTTCATTATAATGTCATGCGATCTTTCCCTTCCATGGTGTACAGCGACGCGTCAGCGTGTTTAGTCCAATGAAGCTAGGCCTAGAGGGTACGTATATGAGCCCACATGGTGGGTCTATGTGTGCATGCGTGGGCTGTGGTGTGGAGAAGTACCACACACACATCCAACCCTGCCCGAAATATGAAAGAGCTCAAGATCATGCTATGTTGTTGCATTACCTGACTCCAACAATGGGGTCAGTTAATGAGTATTTCTTAAAATACTTTAGTCACGTGCTATTCTTAGCTTTCAAGTAAACACAAGACAAGACACTGCTCTATTTTAGTAGAAAAATAAGGTTGTTACAGCTGAACTGATTAAAACATATAACTTCAATCAAGAAAGCTCAAATCTCTCACCCACAGGTTGAACTAAAAACATTTTAACAAAGAAGTATTAATTAACTTGAATATAGTTCAACTAGTTAAAGCATATATCTTTAACTCGAAATCAAGAGGTTAGAGATTCGAATCTCCTGCATCACTCAGACTCAGAGTTGAACTAAAAAAAACAAACAAAATAAAAACTTATTACATACACAAAAGTAGTATGTGCGTGTTGGAATACTATCTTCATTGGTATGAGACATTTTGGGGAAGCCCAAAGCAAAGCCATGAGAACTTATGCTCAAAATGGACAATATCATACCATTGTGGAGAGTCGTGTTCGTCTAACATGGCATTAGAGTCATGCCCTAAACTTAACCATGTCGATAAAATCCTCAAAGGTCGAACATGATGGTGTTAATATAACACATGCGGAAGCAATTTGGATCTTAGGCACTTTTAGAACATCAATTATTGTAAATGACTAGCATGTTCATAAGTATTAAAACTTAATGAGTTTAAATACTAACCTTTTGTAGTTCAAACTCCTTTTGCCTCACGAACCGATTTCGAACCACCACTAGTGTCTTCTCCACTATTCTCCGGCCTTAGAACGGGATTGTGGAATCCGGTGAGTGACTAAACTTGGGAGGGATTTTGTATACGTGAAAGAGAGTGCTTGTGAGAGGTTTTTTTTTTATCAAGATCAAGAAGAATCCCTTCCAAGTATCATGATCACTCTATTTAAAGAGTCAAGTTTGCATGTTCATGCAAACTTGAGATCACCAAATCTTGACACTTAAAATTCCACTCAAATGTTTGGGATTATGTGGCAAGCATGCATGTTTGAGTTAACCAAATTTTGACACTCAAAATTCCACTCAAACTTGTGGGGTTTATTTGGCAAACATGCAAGTTTGGTTAAACCAAATTTTGACACCTCAAAATTCCACTAACATGATTTTTCCATTAGATGAAAGTCAACCTTTTGACTTTCTTCATTTTAATTAGATGAAAGTCAACATTTTGACTTTCTTCATTTTAATGGGATGAAAGTCAACATTTTGACTTTCTTCATTTTAATTCAACAATTAATTTGAATAATGAATTTCAAATTAAAGTAACATTAAATAATTAATTAAACAATTTAATTAATATTTAATATTAATTCAAATGCCAATCCCAATCAATTCCGACACATAATTGATTAAGATATTTAAATCTTATTTAAATATCTCAGATTCTCTCTTTTCGTTTAATTCGTAAATAAAATAAAATTGCGGTTAAATATATCGTATATATGTAACGCATATTCCCTAATTTGAATTCGAACACTTCGAACTCACTCGTCACACTGTTCTATGGTTTAGTCCGATATGAGCTAGCAGAGGGACCTAATGGACCTATAGATCATGGGCTCCAACGATTCAAGATTAACCGATTAAACTCATTAACCTGGTTAACCAATATTCGTTAACTACTAGGACACTCCACTATAGCCTAGTAGTTGCACTCCCCTCACTATAGATATATTTCTGTCCATCTGATATAACCATGATTAGTAAGTCGATCCTTCACAGGTTGTTCGTAACTAGAGTTGGGTCAATTTACCGTTTTACCCCTGAAGTTACTTCTTGTTCCTTATGTCTCACTGATCCTCTAATAAACAATTGGTTTGTGGTCCAACCAGTAAACCGAATCCCTCTCAGGCCAATGAGAGGGTGGGGCCCCTTGTTCAAGACCTGGAGTCAGTGCTTAAGGGAACTACCTTTCTTCTATCCCTAAAAGTGGGTAGGAGTGAATTCCGTCTTGCACCCCACGTCCCCAGCCATTCACCCAGTTTTACCCCTGAAATGGGAGGCCTGTTGAGTCGGCGAACTAGAGCCACTCTCACCCATGCAAATCTAAGGATAATTCCGAATAAATAGGAGTTCATGGTTAGCTCAGGATTAAAACCGAGTTACCTAGGTTATCGAATGAAAAGAAAATCAGTCTCAACAGTAAACGACTTTATAAAGTGAGAGTGGTTTTCTTCATGGTCCGATCTTATGCAATACTCATTGCATAGGACGCCCCCACTCACATGTCTCCACATGCACAATTTAGTGATCGCATTGTTTATATCATATACAAAAGTGGGCCGCATCCATAGTGTCCCCAGAATAAGGTACTCAGCCTTATCCTTATACTATAGATCATTTTGACTATATACTTGAACTTGATCCACTCTTATGTCTCTACATATAATTCAAGTAGTCATACTATAGCCAGAGTGTTCTTAGTTTATTGGATTTAGATTAATGATCGTAAAGTTCACTTTATTCAATAACAATTTTTACTGAATAAACAACAATAATAACTTTATTGAAAATAGAATATATCTTTGTTTACAAACTATGAGTTTTAGGACATAAAACCCAACAAACTCCCACTTGGACTAAAACTCTAGTGGGGTTTTATAACGTTGAGTAGAGAGAAATACAATAAACTAAGGCATCACATACTCATGCCTTTTCTCCCACTTGCCCTAGATTACATAACTCGTAGTCCTAGACTCACTAGGTGCCCTTCAAACACTTTAGCCGTGAGGGGCTTTGTAAATGGATCAGCAATGTTGTGTTCTGAAGCTATCTGTGTGACGATCACATCTCCTCGTTGCACAATCTCCCTTATGAGATGATATTTGCGCTCAATATGTTTTCCTCGCTTATGGCTTCTTGGTTCTTTTGAATTTGCAACTGCTCCACTGTTATCACAATAAAGAGTGACGGGAAGATGCATATTTGGAACGACTTCCAAATCAGTTAAGAACTTCCTAAGCCATACAGATTCTTTCGCTGCTTCACAAGCAGCAACATACTCAGCCTCCATGGTGGAATCAGCAATGCAACCTTGCTTTATGCTTCTCCATATTACTGCTCCTCCGTTCAGAGTGAAGACAGATCCTGATGTCGATTTTCTTGTATCTACATCGGTCTGAAAATCTGAGTCAGTGTACCCTGTAAGGATCAGATCCTTAGCACCGTACATTAGCATATAGTCCCTCGTTCTCCTAAGATACTTGAGGATATTCTTAACGGCAGTCCAATGAGCACGTCCCGGATTGGACTGATATCTGCTGACAATTCCCACAGCATAGCATATGTCGGGTCGGGTACATAGCATGGCATACATCAGACTACCGACCGCTGATGCATAGGGAATGTGTTTCATATCCTCAACTTCTTGAGGTGTCTTAGGACTTTGTTCCTTCGACAAATGAACTCCATGCCTGAAAGGTAATAATCCTTTCTTGGAGTCCTGCATCTTATATCGAATCAACATTTTGTCGATGTACGATGCTTGAGACAAAGCTAGTGTTTTGTTCTTGCGATTTCGAACAATTTGGATTCCAAGAACAAACTGAGCCTCTCCCAAATCTTTCATTTGGAATTGTGTCGCCAGCCAATGCTTAATGTCAGTCAGAATTCCCACATCATTTCCAATTAGTAGGATATCGTCAACGTACAACACCAGGAAAGCTACTGTAGAGTTGACTATCCTTTTATAAACACAAGGTTCGTCAACATTCTGTTTAAAGCCATAAGATTTGATCGCAGTATCAAACTTTATGTTCCAGGATCGAGATGCTTGCTTCAACCCATAAATGGATCTTTTAAGCTTGCAAACCCTTTGCTCGTGATCCTGTTCAATGAACCCCTCTGGTTGAGCCATATAGATACTCTCTTCAAGATCGCCGTTTAGAAAAGCTGTCTTAACATCCATTTGCCAAATTTCATAATCATAAAATGTGGCAATAGACAAGAGTATTCTAATTGATTTAAGCATAGCAACAGGTGAGAAGGTTTCTTCATAGTCCACCCCCTCTCTTTGGGTATAACCCTTTGCTACTAGTCTTGCTTTAAAGGTCTGTACCTTACCGGTTTGGTCTCGTTTTCTCTTATAGATCCATTTGCAACCAATAGGTTTTACCCCATCTGGTTGATCTACAAGTTCCCAGACTGAATTGAAGTACATTGACTCCATTTCAAGATTCATGACTTTAATCCACTGATCTCTATCAACATCATTCATTGCCTGTTTATAGGACAATGGATCCTCAACGCCATCATCAGGTATGATGACTTGAGTTTCTATCAAACCCAAGTAACGATCGGGTTGAGTTATAACCCTCCCACTACGTCGAGGCATTCTCAACTTTTGAGAAGGATGTGATTGACCAGAAGTGTCAGCTCCATCAACAACTCTGGTTGAACGACCAGCTTGATCAACAACTCTTGTTGTTTTATCAGTAACTTCTTTAGAAATCTCACTTAATACTAGTTTGCTACGAGGTTGATGATTTCTTACGTGATCTTCCTCTAAGAATGTAGCATTCGTTGATACAAACACTTTATTTTCTTGAGGATCATAAAACAAACCACCTTTCGTCTCTTTGGGGTATCCTACGAATAGACATAATTTTGAACGACGTTCTAGTTTCTTGGGATTTTGCAACAACACATGTGCTGGACATCCCCAAATTCTGAAGTGACGTAAACTACCTTTACGCCCTTTCCATAACTCATAAGGTGTTTCTGAAACACTCTTAGTAGGAACCATGTTCAAAATGTATGTAGCAGTCTCCACTGCATATCCCCAAAACGGATCGGGTAATTGAGCGAAACTCATCATGGACCGAACCATGTCCAATAGAGTTCTATTTCTCCTTTCTGATACACCATTTTGTTGAGGCACACCAGGGGCTGAGAGTTGAGACCTTATTCCATGTTCTATCATATAGTCCTGAAATCTTAAATCCATGTACTCTCCTCCTCGATCTGATCGAAGTGTTTTAATAGTTTTACCTAATAGATTCTCAACCTCAGTCTTATACTCTCTGAATTTTTCAAGAGCTTCCGACTTGTGATGCATTAGGTAAAGATAGCCATACCTTGAATAATCATCAATAAAACTGATGAAATATTCATACCCTCCTCGTGCTTTGACATTCATTGGACCACAGAGATCTGTATGCACGAGTTCTAAGGTTTCTTTGGCTCTATAGCCTTTTTCGCAAAATGATCGTTTAGTCATTTTACCCTCAAGACAAGACTCACATGGAGGTAAAGAATTGTCTTCTAACTTATTTAGAAGTCCTCTTTTAACCAATCTCTCAATCCTATTGAGATTAATGTGGCCTAGTCTTAAGTGCCAAAGATAGGTATTAGGAGAAATCTTTTGTCGCTTATTTTGAGTTTCAGCTGTTTTAAACATCTCAATATTTAAAATAGCTTTTGTTTTGCTCGGTTTTAACATATATAAGTTGTTTTCTAGTTTTGCAGAACAAATATGAATACCTCTTTTGCAAATGAACACTTCATTGATTTCAAAAGATACTTTATACAACTGTTCTAATAAACAAGAGATGGATATTAGATTTCTTTTCATTCCAGGAACAAAAAGTACATTATCTAATATAATGAATCTATCTCCAAAAAACAACTTTAAATTTCCTACTGATCTTGCTGAGACAACCTCTCCTGTTCCAACCCTGAGTGTTATCTCGCCGTCCGCAAGCATTCTCCAGGAGCTAGTTTCCTGGTAAAAAGAACAAATATGATTAGTCGCCCCTGAATCTAGTATCCAAGTTGAGTTGTCATACTCTACTAAACACATTTCTACAACGAGTAAATCATATTTACCTTGTTGTGTCTTTTCGGCTTTCTTCTCTGCAAGGTATTTTGGGCAGTTTCTCTTCCAGTGCCCGTTTTCGTTGCAATGGAAACATTTTCCTTTATCTACTTTTTGAACCTTGTTCTTGCGGTTAGTAGGAATCTTATTTTTCCCTTTTCCCTTCTTCTTCATCAAAACACTTTTAGAAGTTGAAGGTCCAGACTTATTTTTGGAGGACGATCCTCGTAGTAATTTCTTGGAGATAGCAACATTTGCTTCTCCTGTTTGTCCCTTGTTTGTTAAGAGGGATTGATAAGTCTGTAGCTCATTGAGAAGAGCAGTCAAGTTATATTCTATTTTGTTCATAACCACATTGGTGCGGAACTGGAAGAAGCTCTTCGGAAGAGACATCATGATAAAACTGACTTGACTCTTCTCATCAATGACAGCTTCATTTTCTTCTGCCACATTGAAATGGACCATCATGTCCAAGACATGTTCTCTAACTGAGGTCCCTTCTTTCATACGGCAGTTGTAAATGTATTTTATGGCTTCATGTCTAAGGGAGAAGGACGGTTGTCCAAACATCCCTTTTAGAGATTCCATAATCTCTTTAGCAGTACCCATAACATCGTGTTTCTTAGCCAAGACATCAGATATGCTGGCTAGAATGTACACTCGGGCTTTGTCATTTGCCTTTATCCATCTGTCATATGCATCCCGAGCTGTTCGGTTTGCATTTGAGTTTGGGTTTGGAGGACACTCCTCAGTTAAAACAAACTTTAAATCATCAATGACCAGTATTGTGTTTAGGTTTGATTTCCAAGTTGTGTAGTTGTCGCCGTTTAATTTCTCAGAAGCGAGTAATTGTACTATTGAGTTTGTCATGCTGTGATATAAAGAAAATTCTATTAGTGATTTTGACTTAATCCTGTTTAATCCAATCAGTTTTAGCAAATGTAATAATGTACCCAAATCATTATTAATTTGCAACGATACTTTAGTGAGTTAGAGCAACTGCTACCGAGGGGCAGTCAATCACTCATTCACTAAACCAAGACATTCTTGACATAAACACTAATCCCAGAATAACTCTTGTTCCTATAGTGTTTTAGTTATCGCTATTTTGGTCAAGAATATACTAACTCTTAGTAATTCTTCGCAAGTGTGACCCACCAATTTCAGACCTCAGAAATCGGCCCCAACAACGCTATCGAATGAAAAGGCCAAAGTTGGGAATGGACCTAAGAAATCCTATCCATTTCTGGAGTTTGCGTTGTTCCGACTCCCATGTTACGACCCTCCGAATGGGTAGTTGCTCTAGGGCAACATGCAGGCGGAACATGGGAATCTCACGGTGCAACCTAGTGGTGGAGACCATAGGACGTGTTGACTTCCTTCTCCCACTTACTATAAATACTTTCTCAATTCCCCTTGTTATTGACTCATGCAAATACCTTCCGAATGGAGGACGCTCCCAGGGCGACACGGGGCCGAGCATGAATCTCACTGTGTGAATTTTACAGAGAGCGTGAAGAGAAAATGATGTATCTTATACACCTTTTTCCTCCCACTAAGTATTTTAGATGATTGGGTATACTCATTACTTAAGTATATTCCGGCTAATTAAATATAACTTAAGTCTAGGTGATTTTTCTAAATCTTAAATCACTTAAGCATGCTCATAAAACTCGGCTAACTAAGCTCAAGTACTGGTCCGATCTCCAGGTAGTAGGTGTTCCGTAAACCGTCAACTTAAGTACCTTCAGCCTTAGACAAGATCGTGCCAGGTGAGCTTTCTCGTAACCGCAATTTTATAAGACATCGACCCCTTTTAACTGTTAAAATTGATCGTGCTCGGTTCTTAACCCTTAGTGAGCATGCACTTATCTTTATTATAGATTTTAACGTCTACCTCATTTTATGACGTTGAAAATAACCTATAACATGTTTTATATAACAATTTATATAATCATCTATTCCATGCAATAATATAACAATTTATATCTATCACTCATGGAACCCTAAGACATGCATACTATACATTATAACACTTATAACATACTTGGAATGCATGAAACATGCTTAGCCTATGGTGGGATTTTAAATCTATATGACATACTTTATGCATATACATTTTCTATTTAATTAAAACATACATTCATAATGCATAATTAATTAAACACACTAAAGTGGGTTGGTTTTGGCATTTTAAAGCAAGCAATTAACTAAATTATTACATTAATAACTAAAAATAACTTGAGCCGCTCCCGACGATCACGAACTGGACCAACCAACCCTTAAAAACGTTCAATCGGTCCCCAACGACAGAAAAAACACCCGAACCGCCTCTTCCATCCTCTTCGGTTCAGCTTGCTTATCTCTTCCATTTTCGATCAATTACAACCTAAAGTGGACTCTAATGACTTTATAAAAATTACAGACCTTTCTTCATTTATTAAAGCCCATACACCCTTAGGCTTATTACAATAATTGTATCAAATGGAAGCATATAAAAAAAATGCCAAAACCAAAACCATCCACTTTAGCAACCACAAATTTCATGCATGAAATGGTACCCACCATGATCAAATTAATGCAAATAAAGTGCCTAAAACTTGCTCTGATACCAATTGATGGTGTTAATATAACACATGCGGAAGCAATTTGGATCTTAGGCACTTTTAGAACATCAATTATTGTAAATGACTAGCATGTTCATAAGTATTAAAACTTAATGAGTTTAAATACTAACCTTTTGTAGTTCAAACTCCTTTTGCCTCACGAACCGATTTCGAACCACCACTAGTGTCTTCTCCACTATTCTCCGGCCTTAGAACGGGATTGTGGAATCCGGTGAGTGACTAAACTTGGGAGGGATTTTGTATACGTGAAAGAGAGTGCTTGTGAGAGGTTTTTTTTTTATCAAGATCAAGAAGAATCCCTTCCAAGTATCATGATCACTCTATTTAAAGAGTCAAGTTTGCATGTTCATGCAAACTTGAGATCACCAAATCTTGACACTTAAAATTCCACTCAAATGTTTGGGATTATGTGGCAAGCATGCATGTTTGAGTTAACCAAATTTTGACACTCAAAATTCCACTCAAACTTGTGGGGTTTATTTGGCAAACATGCAAGTTTGGTTAAACCAAATTTTGACACCTCAAAATTCCACTAACATGATTTTTCCATTAGATGAAAGTCAACCTTTTGACTTTCTTCATTTTAATTAGATGAAAGTCAACATTTTGACTTTCTTCATTTTAATGGGATGAAAGTCAACATTTTGACTTTCTTCATTTTAATTCAACAATTAATTTGAATAATGAATTTCAAATTAAAGTAACATTAAATAATTAATTAAACAATTTAATTAATATTTAATATTAATTCAAATGCCAATCCCAATCAATTCCGACACATAATTGATTAAGATATTTAAATCTTATTTAAATATCTCAGATTCTCTCTTTTCGTTTAATTCGTAAATAAAATAAAATTGCGGTTAAATATATCGTATATATGTAACGCATATTCCCTAATTTGAATTCGAACACTTCGAACTCACTCGTCACACTGTTCTATGGTTTAGTCCGATATGAGCTAGCAGAGGGACCTAATGGACCTATAGATCATGGGCTCCAACGATTCAAGATTAACCGATTAAACTCATTAACCTGGTTAACCAATATTCGTTAACTACTAGGACACTCCACTATAGCCTAGTAGTTGCACTCCCCTCACTATAGATATATTTCTGTCCATCTGATATAACCATGATTAGTAAGTCGATCCTTCACAGGTTGTTCGTAACTAGAGTTGGGTCAATTTACCGTTTTACCCCTGAAGTTACTTCTTGTTCCTTATGTCTCACTGATCCTCTAATAAACAATTGGTTTGTGGTCCAACCAGTAAACCGAATCCCTCTCAGGCCAATGAGAGGGTGGGGCCCCTTGTTCAAGACCTGGAGTCAGTGCTTAAGGGAACTACCTTTCTTCTATCCCTAAAAGTGGGTAGGAGTGAATTCCGTCTTGCACCCCACGTCCCCAGCCATTCACCCAGTTTTACCCCTGAAATGGGAGGCCTGTTGAGTCGGCGAACTAGAGCCACTCTCACCCATGCAAATCTAAGGATAATTCCGAATAAATAGGAGTTCATGGTTAGCTCAGGATTAAAACCGAGTTACCTAGGTTATCGAATGAAAAGAAAATCAGTCTCAACAGTAAACGACTTTATAAAGTGAGAGTGGTTTTCTTCATGGTCCGATCTTATGCAATACTCATTGCATAGGACGCCCCCACTCACATGTCTCCACATGCACAATTTAGTGATCGCATTGTTTATATCATATACAAAAGTGGGCCGCATCCATAGTGTCCCCAGAATAAGGTACTCAGCCTTATCCTTATACTATAGATCATTTTGACTATATACTTGAACTTGATCCACTCTTATGTCTCTACATATAATTCAAGTAGTCATACTATAGCCAGAGTGTTCTTAGTTTATTGGATTTAGATTAATGATCGTAAAGTTCACTTTATTCAATAACAATTTTTACTGAATAAACAACAATAATAACTTTATTGAAAATAGAATATATCTTTGTTTACAAACTATGAGTTTTAGGACATAAAACCCAACAGAACAAAGAATTGTGGGTCTCGAAGGTATAGTCAAAAGTGACTAAAGTGTCGAACAAATGGTGTACTTTGTTCGAGGGCTCTAGAGAAAGGAGTCGAGCCTCGATTAAGGGGAGGCTATTCGAGAGCTCCATAAGCCTCAAGGGAGGCTTATAGTATACTTTGTTCGAGGGGAGGAATGTTGAAGATTATTGGGAGTGAGTCCCACGTTGGCTAATTTAGGGATTGATCATGGGTTTATAAGTGAGGAATACTATCTCCATTGGTACGAGGCCTTTTGGAAAAGCCCAAAGGAAAGCCATGAGAACTTATGCTCAAAGTGGACAATATCATACCATTGTGGAGAGTTGTGTTCGTCTAACACGTGTATAGTAGAATGCCCCGTCATAAGTAAGCTTTATTTCATACCATTTCTGTAAAATGCTTTATCGACAAATTCTACTTGGGTTCTGACCTTTTCAAATAAATGCATCACTTGGTGTATGATACAATATTAAATTATGTATACCTGTAGAAATCAATGTATGAATAGGCAGATAAATTGTCAAGTGCCAATATAAGGACCTTGAGTGGCGAGGGGAGGGCCATATGAATATCTCCATTCCCCACAAGCTAAGCATCTATCTGCATCAGTACTGTTGCTGAGAGTACAGAACTTGCAAGCCCAAGTCTTTGTGTTCATTTTGTTCTTACGGTTCCCACAAGCTTCACAAGTCAGAGTCAATGGCTGCAATTCAAGTTTACAAAGACAAAACGAGACATAAATCAACGCAAGTCGTGTTAGTTAATCCATATAGTTTCGAACTTTTAAAGTTGTGTTTACTTACTCCATTACTTTTAAGAAATTTCTAACAGATCTCTGAACTTGCTTATACTAATACCGATTTTATCAACGGTATCCAAAAGGATTAAATCTTTTATTTGAGAACTTAGCCACTCTTGCATCAAAACGTTAGGCATGCTACACGAGATTCCCTTGACTATCTATTTATCTCCCCTACCTGCTGCCCCTATGTTTGAGAGCATAAGAATCACAAATACGCAACTTCAGTAATTGTGTGAGATCCCACGTTGGTTGGAGAGGGGAACGATTCTTATAAGGGTGTGGAAACCTCTTCCTAGTAGACGCGTTTTAAAATCGTAAGACTAATAGTGATATGTAACGGGCCAAAGCGGACAATATCTGCAAGTGGTCGACTTGGGTGGCTACACTTCTTTCCCTTACTCCCATGGGGTATCCTCTTGAAAGGAAAAGAGAACTCTATGGCTAAATCATGTTCGGACTTATTTTTGGTTCTTGTTGGAACGCAATGCATGCATACTCTCTGACAAACAACAGGACCAATCGCTTTATTTAATCAACATCTCTTTTGACTAGTTCTTGGAGTAAACTGTCTTCTCCGTTTTGTGATTATAGCTCATCTACCCTTGTTTTTCATTGGAGGTGTTTTTTGTAATTATTCCCAGATAAGAGCTTCTTCTGTTTCCTAAACAAAAAGGTTGTTGATTTTGTAATGACCCAGATCCACCGCTAGAAGATATTGTCCTCTTTGGGCTTTCCCTTTCGGGCTTCCCCTCAAGACTTTAAAACGCGTCTGCTAGGGGAAGGTTTCCACACCCTTATAAATGGTGATTTGTTCTCCTCCCCAACCAATGTGGGACATCACAGATTTAAACAAGATTCTGAAGGACCTCTCGATTTCTTGATAATTTTGAATCTAACAAGTCTATTTCATTAACTCATGTATATCGATGCATGTCATCAAATGCCTAAACCTACCTGAAATAAACGGAAACAGCCCTAGCAGATATTGTCCTCTTTGGGCTTTCCATTTTGGGATTCCTCTCAAGGTTTTTAAAACGCGTCTCTACTAGAGAGAAGTTTCCACCCCTTAGAAAGAATGCTCCGTTCCTTCCCCAACAGATGTGGGATCTCACATAAACCCACCACGTAATCCATACCGTTCACATGTCATGTGAGCATTAAATTATCAAAGTTTATTAGATACAAAATTAAAAGTTCAGAGATCAATTAAAAACTTCATACTAACCAAATAGACATAATTTTAGAAGTTCAAGAACCTAGGTAAGTAATAACGAGGCTTATTCTCAAATACTCATGGATCGAACTTATAATTTAACCAATATAAGTACGGGAAAAGGAAGCTAGAGAAACTTACCTGGTTTAGAAGGGTACATGCACTGCACTGCCAATTTTCCAGATCAGACATGGCTTCCTGAGGAGTAGCAAAGGAAGCAGCTGATGGAATTTGGGATGTAACAGGAGTGAAAACATTTGAAGTTCTGGAGGGTCCAGTGGAGGAACTCATATTTTTGGCTCTATCTGAGTTGTTCTCCAAGGACTTGGAACCACACCACAAATCATCTTATAATCTTCTTTCTGCTGCCATGGCAGCTGCTTGTACAGGACTAAGCACTGCCTTCATTTTGCTGTCACCACCTAGGCGCTTAGGTCCTGATGGAGCACCTCGAGCTCGATTTTCAGCAGCAGTTAAGGTAGTTTGCCGGAGGGATGATAGAGGTAATTGGTGAGAGATCCCACCTAAACGTCTCCCACGAACATCGAATCCCTGCCCGGTGCCGGTGATACCTTTACACATAAGTTCTTCACATTCCTGAAGAAACAAAAAGAATGGAAGGTGATTAGCATATATCAGAGTGGCAAAAGGCAGAGCAAATTGAATAAGCAATCCAAATGAGCAAATAATGGCCCATACTTAAGTCAATTCTTAAAGCTTGTCATAGTTTAGCATTGATAAAGTAACAGAGCCTTGTAATATGCATTTATAGCCATGGTTCAAGTTGCAAGGTGAACAATTTAATTAACTGACACACACACTCCAACTCGAACCGTAACAGTTCAAGCCTACCGCTAGTAGATATTGTCCGCTTTATCCCGTTCCATATCGCTGTCAGCCGCATGGTTTTAAAACGTGTCTATTAGAGAGAGGTTTCCACACCCTTATAAAGAATGCTTCGTTCCCCTCTCCAACCGATGTGGGATCTCCCACAAACACTAGTAGAATTATTAGGATTTGTGGTTCCACTGCAAAAATGTTAATTTCCTTGTGTTTTTCTTGAATAATTTATGCATGCTGTTTTTTTCTCTTTCGGGCATTTCTTACGAGTTAAGACATATACGTACCGAAGCCAACCACAATAAAATCAAACTACCAACTGTAAAATGAATTTGGAACGACTCGAAAAGAGACTTTTGAGTGAAAACGCTTCTTCCATAAGCACTTTTAGAAAGAGAAAACACTCTTCACTCTCCCAAGAGCCATTTCAAACTCACCCTTAATCCGTTCATATGAGAAAAGTCCTTTCCAGCCATTTTGAACTGGAATGCTAAATGTGGTATAGTTATTCCAATTGAAGAAACTATTTAAAATAATTCATACCATTTGGGCCACTTACCAACCAAGCAAGCAAAAACTTAATAGCTTTCAACAAACTGCAGGCAGAAAAAGAAAAAATCACCTTTCTGAGTTCATCTAAAAGGTTGTAGAAATCAGCATTATGAGGACCATGAACAATATGGCAAAGCTCATGAAGCATTGTGTCAAGAATCTGCTCATAAGGGAAGAAATCCCACTCACTATTAGGCCTCCGAATTCTAAGTTTTATCTCCTGACCTCCTGCTATGTTCACTCCCATGAGACCCGGATTGTCAGGACTGCAATCCAAATTCAATATTATAAAACACGAAGAACTAAAATCTCAATTAATTGCATATTATAAGAGAATCAAGTGAGTACTAGAACTCCGAAAGAGTTTCCACTTTCCATCTGCGTTTGCGCATGATAGGTTGCACCTGTTTAGCTATTTTTTCAAGCACTTTCCGAGCATCATCTTCCCCAATCTTCTTCAAAGGCTTAATTTCCCAAACCTTGTTGAGATCGTTAAGATCCATAAGCGATAAAAGCTGCAAAGCAATGAAACAGCAAGTTCAAGCAGCTAGGTACACTGTTATCCTGCAATTTTACGGGAACCAGAGGATAAATCGCACTGAATCTAAACACAAAAAAACAAAAAACCAGCTCTAATTCGATTACGAATTGGCAAATTTAAAGAATTAAACTCGAAATCAAGAAAGTTCCAGAGATGATGAGAAGCAATTCAATTTGAACTGATCATCAAAATGAACTCAAGTATTGTTCCGCAATTAGATGAATGAGAGGACTAAGTGACTAATCTCGAATCTAAAATCTCAAATGTCCAATAGTTTTGAGAGAAAGAGAGAAAGAGAGGCACCTTGTCGTCGAAGAAAGATGATTGAAATCCACTGCAATTGGCGTTGAAAATGGCATAGAAAAAAAAAAAAAAAAAAAGATAATTTAACATTGACGAAGACGAACAAGAATCGCGTTCAAACTAAAATATATATATATATATATATATATTATAATAACAACTCTGGTATGATATTGTTTTCTTTGAGCTCTTCTCGCTTTATTTTGGACTTTCCAAAAAAGGAGTATATTCTTGGATTATAAACTTAAGATTATTTCGCGATATTTTACATTTTTTAATAGAAATTATATAAAAAAAAAAAATTGAAATGATCTATTAAAAAGTTGGTTAGAAATGAATCTAACGGACAATTCACAACCTAAGTTTTTCGTTACCAGATATTTTCTACGTCTGTTTTAGTCTGTTACGCATCGTTCTGAATCTCATAGTTTTAAAATGTACGAGAGAGGTTTTCACACCGTTATAAGAAATGTTTTGTTCCCCTCTCCAACGAAGGTAGAATCTCACAATTCACCTTCCTTGGGGGCTAACGTCCTCGTTGACACACTTGATACCATTTAAGTTCAAGTCAACCATTGGCAAATATTATCCGTTTTGACCCGTTACACATCATCGTCAATCTCACGATTTTAAAAACGTGTCAATTAAGACGAAGTTTTAGTTGTAGTTTTTTTTATTTTATTTTAGCATATAAGACATGATAGAAAATTTGAACCAAGTATTGTGTTGCATGCTAGAAGTCTTTTTACTTGCATATACTCAGATTTTTCAAAAGGTTCGATTTTCATATTCTTTAGATCTTTGAAGTTTTCGAGGCTTTTTCATTTCCTAAACTGAAAAAGCATACACATAAGCACCCGAGGATGCCGAGTCATCCATTGAGGAGTCAGATTTTGCTCTTTAAATAACAGGGGTCCCCTTTATTTATAGGATTTTAGACGAGATTGAATTTATTCGATTGTGGGTCTACTACCACGTTACTCGAAACTAGAATACTGGAAAGGACTTTTCGAGAGAGGGAGGAATAGAGAGAATGCAAATTAGGGATTTTAAAGGAATTTTTCTGACGTTAACACAAAACTGTCGGGAAAAGCTACTTTTCCTAATGCCTTTAAGTTAACGATGGGAAAAATTGTCGTTCCTAATAGAATGCATAGTGTTGGGAAAGAGAACTTCTTTCGATGATAAAAACAAACCGTCAAGAAAAGTGAGTTCCCGAATACTTTTAAGTTATGCAATCGAGTTTGAGAAAAGTTAGTCGAAGATTGTGAAGAGTGCTATGGTGGTAGCATGTGACAAAATCTGGAATTTTATACACCAATGCACGGTGTATAAATACGGTTGTTGTCGCTGAGAGTACTTCAAATTCAAGTCTATGACACAATTAGCAAACATAAACAAGTTAGCTGCGGTTGGAAATGATCCATATAGACGTTTGTGGATCATCTCCAGTTCCATCTCTTGGTAGATCAAAATTCTACGTCACCTAAATCTCGAGTGAGTTTAGTAAGAAGCTAGAACGAAAAAAAAAAAAAAAAAGTGAGCAAAGTTGCAGGTTGACCTAGAGAGAGCCGAAATAGAGATACTAGTCACGATACACGACACAACTCGAACAGTTGAGTGTTCAATTGACTTTTCGCCAAAAAATAGGAGGTCAATAAGATTGTAATAATTCAACTTCTATTATCCTAATAAACGAAAATGATGAAAACTAATTAATTTTATATCATTGTTCTGAGCTTTCATGTCGATTAAATTAATAAAAATATCTTTAAATTTTATCTTTTATCTAAAAATAAGTAAATACTCTTTTTTTTTTTTTAAAAAAAATATAAAATATCTTTTAAAATTAAAAGTTTCAAAAATACTTTTAATTTAAATATTTTTTTTATTAATACCCTTAAATAAATAATTAAAATTTTCAAGAAATTCAAAAATATATTTTAATTTTTTTTCAAAAATTAAAAAACATTATTATCGTTAGTAACAAGTTTCGTTAATATATCATGGTAAGAATTTTGTAAAAAATGTTTTTATAAAAATGGGAGGAGTTAATGCTGTTGGAGGATGAAAGTCCCACATCGGCTAATTTAAGAAATGATCATGGGTTTATAAGTGAGTAATACTAACTCCATTGGTATGAGGTTTTTTGGGGAAACCCAAAGCCCAATATCATGGCATTGTGGAGAGTTGTGTTCGTCTAACCGATGCTAGTTTTAAAATTATTATTTTTTTTAATAATATAAAACGCACCGTTTTACAGAAAACCCATCCTCACCAATCTCCCGCTAATCCATTGGAGTAACAAAACTGACCGAAGTCTCTCTCTCTCCCACTCTTAAACCCTCGTTCGCCCTCTTCTCTCTTTCGTGGCTAAGGTCTAAGAGAGGCGCCGATGGGGAGCTGAATTCACTACCCTTGCAGTTCTGAACAAATCTCAAGTCATGTTTACGGCTTCAACTTTTTCTCAGCTTCTTTTCATTCCCAGGTTCTCTGTTTACTCCATTCTGAATTTCCAATTTCGTTCATCTTTAAACGTTTCTAAATTCCCCGTGAAGTAAATGTGATGTGTTTTAGCGTTTCTCAGATTCTTGTTTGGTTGTTTGTTAATTGACATGAACAGAAAATGAGAGGAAATTTAGAATTGCATTCTTAGCTGGGTTTGATTTGTTTGCGGAATGTTGTGGATTTGAGAATGTAAGAATGTTGAATTTGTGCTTTGAACTTAAACAGATTAACTTGCTTTGAATCATCGTAGTTTGTTTGGTTAAGATTGTTTGATATGAATTTTTGCCAATTCAAACTCTTTGTTTTTTGCTTCAAATTTCCACTATGTTTTAGTTACCAAGTTCAAAATTCTTAAGTCGTGTTTGGAATGACTTTTTAAGTTCTTTGAAGAGTTTTGAAGTACGAAAAGAACGTTTTTAAGCACTTTGAATGTCAACTCGAGCACTGAAGTACTTAAAAATTGCTCAAGTTGTGTTTGGAATGACCTTTTAAGTTCTTTTATGTGTTTTGAGGTACGAAAAAAATATTTTTAAGCACTTTGAATATCGACCCGAACACTGTAGTTCATGAGTTCAACATTCTTAAAGTGCTTTTGAAAGGCGGTTCGTTCAAGCACTTTTGAAAGTCGTGTTTGGAATTACTTTTCTAAGTTATTTCAAGTGTTTTGAGGTACGAAAAAAATGTTTTTAAGCACTTTGAATATCGACCTGAACATTTTAGTACATGAGTTTAACATTCTCAAAGTGCTTTTGAAAGGCTGTTTGTTCAAGCACTTTTGAAAGTCATGTTTGGAATGACTTTTTAAGTTCTTGTAAGTGTTTTGAGGTACGAAAAAAATGTTTTTAAGCACTTTGAATATTGACCCGAACATTGTAGTACATGAGTTCAATATTCTTAAAGTGCTTTTGAAAGGCTGTTCGTTCAAGAACTTTTGAAAGTCATGTTTGGAATGACTTTTTAAGTTCTTGTTAGTGTTTTGAGGTACGAAAAAAATGTTTTTAAGCACTTTGAATATAGACCGAACATTGTAGTACATGAGTTCAACATTTTTAAAGTGCTTTTGAAAGGCGGTTCGTTCAAGCACTTTTGAAAGTCGTGTTTGGAATGACTTTTTAAGTTCTTGTTAGTGTTTTGAGGTACGAAAAAAATGTTTTTAAGCACTTTGAATATAGACCGAACATTGTAGTACATGAGTTCAACATTTTTAAAGTGCTTTTGAAAGGCTGTTCGTTCAAGCACTTTTGAAAGTCGTGTTTGGAATGACTTTTTAAGTTCTTTTAAGTGTTTTGAGGTACGAAAAAAAATGTTTTTAAGCACTTTGAATATCGACCCGAACACTGTAGTTCATGAGTTCAACATTCTTAGAGTGCTTTTTAAAGGCCGTTCGTTCAAGCACTTTTAACATAAACACTCTGTATGTACTTTCTTATGTTGTTACTCTCCAACAGCCCTGTAAATCCAAACATAGCTTTGATATCAGTATACTCTTCAATGATGCAGATGCGAGTCAAGTTTGTCATTTCACTGCTACCCATACCTACGCTTAAACCAACATCAGGATCTTAAACTACACAATAAATGGGCTGTTAAAGCTATTTCTAAGAGGAAAGTTTCAGATAGCTTAGCTCAAGATGGACTCAATGACCAAGAGATTGCGAAAAAGAAGAGTCCTAGAACACCTAGAAGCACCACCAAAAGAACTAGAAAGAAAGCTTCAGAAGATGCTCCGAACCGAAACGATGAATTACTATCTTCAGTGAATGAGACCGAAGTTGAGGAAAACGTTGTTAATGCATCTATTGAAGATTCTAAGACAGCCTCGAGAATGTCTCGAAGCAAAGGTACGCTTTTATCCAAGTTTTATTCTCGATGTGTGCCATTGAGATTATTCGTTCCTTTTTATATCTTGTAAGTGCTGAACCAATAATTGAATTCATAGCTGCATCTACTTCAACTAACGTGGACGATGATAAACCTGTGACGAAAAGGCGAGGGAGGAAGCCAAAGAAGAAGGATAACAGTATGGAGCTTCAGTTAAGTGAATCTGAAGTTAGTGATGACGAAAATTCCTCTCTCATTGTTAACGATGTTGATGAGAGTGACGAGGAATTAGATTTCGGTACTGATGAGGGAGATGATGTTAGTATCACGTACGGTTGGCCTCCTCTTGTTTGTTGCTTTGGAGCTGCACAACATGCTTTTGTGCCTTCAGGAAGGCCAGCAAATAGACTTCTCGATTATGAAATTCATGACAGAATGAAAGATGCATTATGGGCCCCGGAAAAGTTCGTTCGGGCACCTGGGGGGTCTGCAGGAACTGTAGCAATTGCCCTTTCAAGCTTAGGTGGAAAAGTTGCTTTTATGGGAAAACTTGGGGATGATGACTATGGTCGGGCAATGTTGTATTATATGAATGTGAACAATGTCCAGACTCGATCAGTTCGAGTTGATAGTAAGCGGGGAACAGCTACGTCACAGATGAAAATTGGCAAGCGGGGTCGCTTGAAAATGACTTGCATCAAACCTAGTGCAGAGGATTCGTTGTCAAAGTCGGAGATTAACATAGATGTGTTAAAGGAGGTAAAAGATACAAAATTTACCGTATTGAAAGGATTACACTAACCTGAATTCCATTCCTTTTTTCCATGAAAAACCTGTGGGCTCTGTGCATATTATATATTGAACCTTTTAATTTAGTAGCTGTAGAGCATAGTCTGCAATATTCTATCTCAGGATTCTGGTCAATATTCTGATATTGTTCATGTAGAATATATTCCTCTTTTATGTTCGAATCTATGGTTTTGGAGAGCGTTAAAATTTAGTCCCTTCGGGAACTATTTATGAGTAATAAAGCATATGGACTAAATTCTAACTTTCTCCATATGTAGGACGAATTTTTTCGTAAATTAATCGATATTACTTATTGTCTCTGGAGGTTGATTATAAACTTATATGTTCTACCTTACCTTTCACATCCTGTTTTGCAGGCTAAAATGTTTTACTTCGGTACACATTCCCTCCTGGATCAGAGTATGAGATCAACTACAATGAAAGCTATTAAAATCTCCAGAAAGTTGGGAGGAGTTATTTTTTATGACTTGAACCTTCCGTTACCGCTCTGGAACTGTCGTGATGAAACAAAAAAGTTCATTGAACGAGTCTGGAATCTTGCAGATATTATTGAGGTCACGAAGCAAGAGCTCGAGTTCCTTTGCGGGATCGAGCCATCAGAGGAATTCGACACCAGAAACAACGATAGTTCGAAATTTATCCACTATGAACCAGAAGTTATTAAGCCACTTTGGCATGAGAATCTCAAGGTCTTGTTTGTTACTAATGGTACTTCTAAAGTACACTACTATACAGAGGAGCATGATGGTGCTATTCTTGGAATGGAGGATGCCCCAGTTACCCCTTTCACTTCTGATATGTCAGCATCTGGAGATGGTATTGTTGCAGGTAAACATTCTTATATATTTCTTTATTTTTTGTTTAAAAGCGAATCAATGTAACTGTAACGATCCTAATTTCCCTCATATGCATGATGTGATCTTTTTATGCGGAAACATTCATATTATACTCTTATGTTACAAATGGTATCAGAGTCATGCACCGGGTGGTGTGCCAGTGAGGATTGTAATAGTCCAAACCCACCGCTAGCTGATATTATAAAACGTGTTTACTAGAAAGAGGTTTCCACGCTCTTATAAAAAATGTTTTGTTTCCCTCTCTAACTAATGTGGGATCCTCCAATCCACCCTCCTTCGAGGACCAGCATTCTAGCTGGCACACCGTTCGCTGTCTGGCTCTGGCTCTGATACCATTGTAACAGCCAAAGCCCCCCGCTAGTAGATATTGTTATCTTTGGACTTCCTCTCAAAGTTTTTAAAACGCGTATGCTAGGGAGAGGTTTCCACACTCTTATAAGGAATGTTTCGTTCCTCTCTCCAACCAATATAGGATATCATAAGGATGCTGGGCTCCGAAGGGGGTGGATTGTGAGATCCTACATCGGTTGGAGAGGGGAACAAAACATTTATTATAAGGGTGTGGACACTTTTGCCTGACATATGCGTTTTAAAAAAATTGAGGGGAAACCCAAAGAGGACAATATTTGCTGGCGGTGGACTTGGGCTGTTATAGTAACGACAAGCTAAATCTCGGATAATCTTATATTTATTGGTTTTTAACCCCTTGCTCGGGCATCATTGCAGCTCTAATGAGAATGTTATCAGTTCAGCCTCATCTGGTTACTGATAAGGGATACTTGGAGCATTCAATAAAGTACGCGATCAATTGTGGCGTAATCGACCAATGGTTACTTGGCCGAACACGTGGCTATCCTCCTGAAGACGATACAGAAGAAGTGACCGCCGATGAAAATGGCATACGGTCTATTACCGAAGTCGAATACCGCACAGTTGCCACTGTAAGTTAGCTTTATTGTTGCCACTTATGGATGTAGATTATTTGTTGTATGCCATAGAACAGGAGTATCTGCTTCCTTATCATCAAACTGCTATGAGAAAATATGTCTTTTCCCACTTGACTTGCCTATAACTTAACAAACTCAGGTCGGTTTCTCGTTGTGAATTATTTTTCTTCTCGAGTCGCCAACCAATCACGCTTTCAATATGATTGTTTCGTGTCGTAATGCTATTGCTACAAATCTTAGGAGATGGATTTATCTAGCTTTTTAATATCTAGCTTTAAAATTGCTTAAATTTAGTTTATATACTTTTTGCAATAAATTTTAAAATTAGTTTAGAAGTTAATTTTGATCAAATTTGGTAAAATATTACAAGTTTAATGTTTGGAGATTTTTATTTATTTTCTCCATGGACATTTCATGAGAGTTTTATCAAATTATAAAGACTATTTACGAAATTTAATCACATTATAAGGATGAAACTTTAATTTTGTAAACTAATTTTGTAATTTAACCTAGTTGGACGTCAAATTTAATTTAAAAATATTTAATAACAAAATAAATAAATAAATAAATAAAAGTCAATGACCTAATAACAATAATAAATAAAAAGTTTTAAATACTTATTTGATATTAGTACCAGCGCTTCAACTTTTATTCATTTTAGTCTCCGTATTTATTATATATATATATATTTAGAGACCAATAAAAAAGGCAGGCTCTATCTCAATGATGGATTATCTCCAAAAAAGAAAAAGCATCGTGAATAATCTATCTGCAATTTTCGTGAACGGACTCCTCCTTTCTATGCTCCGCAAGGCTCTGATCAAGACCTTTGCCGGCTGCGGTGTAGTATAAGCTATGTTTTTAATTCTTTCATACTACTCGCAAAATATATGTATATATATATATATATTATACACTGTTAAGATACTATATGACAAAAAAAACACGGTCTTCTAAAATAATAAGTACGAGTGTTCATATGACCTAAGATATTGACCAATCTGAATTATCCAACCCAAATCATAAACGTTATAATTTGAGTTAATTCACAGATTAAATTTTTTTTTTTTGTTGAGTCAACTCGGCCAATTCAAGCAAATAAAAAATAGAGTTAACAACCCAACAACTTTACCCTACTTTTAAAACTATTATAAAAATAAAAAAATATTTAACGCTGGTAACCAATGTCATTAATATATCGTGACTTGTGAATATTTGGTATTTAAGCTTTATAAAATTAGATTTTTTTTAAATAATTTAAAAAAACCCTACCACCCAATTAAAAAATAAGAGTTGGGTTGGGTTGTAAACTCGAAATTAGGAAGTTTAAACCTAAAAATAATTAAAATAAAATATTTGTCTTTAGCCAATTAAAAAGGAAAATAAAAGTCAACGGTCAATCCTCGTACTAACAAACTCTCCACCATTATTGGAGAAAACTGTTTTAAACCCAAAAATAGTCAAAATTTCACCCTATAAATATGTTCTCCCCATCCTCTTCTTCCTCACCCCTGCATTCAATTACTACTTACCAATAAAACCCAAATAAAAATAAATAAATAAAAAGGGAAATTTCCCTCTTGTTCTTCAGCAACAGGCCTTTCTCTTAACTCCCTTTTACCCCCCCTTTTCATCATGGAAATGAAGAACTTCGCCTCTGCTGCCATCGTCGCCGTCGCCGCCACCGCCTCCCTGACCATGGCTTTGGCCTCCACTGAAGTTGCAGCCCCGGCACCCGGCCCCTCCAGCGCTGCTGCTGCTGCTACCGTCCCTGTCGTTGGCACGTTGCTAGGTGCCTCTGTTGCCTCTCTTATTGCCTTCTACCTTCACTAACTGAGCTTGGCAGCTTGAGGAAGGGGGAGAATAAATCAATGTGGGGTGATTCTTGTGATTCTTGTGATTCTTGTTCTTGTTTTTAAGTTTTTGATTCGTTTCTTCAAACACATTGTGTAATAAATTGATCCCTTTCAATGAAATGAATTGTTTCAACGGATATATGAATCTCTCGTAACTTCAAATTGTTAATCAATCAATCAATCAAACGAAAGCGTTTGAAAACTCGTTAGGATACTAAGGTCCGTCGTTTGATTTCTGCGACGATATCAGACTCTTTGTTAACCAGATTGCTGTTTCTCTCGACGATACCGCTTCTTCTCCGAATGGACTCAGCACACCAGCAAGTTCTTCGAGCTTGTCTTGCTTGAGTAACCGTGCACATAGCTCGAGTAGAGACTCGAGAGCATCGGCTCTTCTCTGGCTTGGATATTTGGATTCCGACGACATAGAATCTGCCTGTGTTTCTTCTGTTTGTGTACTACGAGCAACTTCTCGATGCCCTTTGAAGCTCTCCTGGTTTAAGCAGCTTCTCGGTTCGACATTGAAGCGTTTATCATCAGAAGATCCGGACTTTTCAGCGCTGCGTACGGAGGATATCGATGATTCCATTGAGTTCCTTTTACTAGTTTCCTCAGCCTTCATTACCGGTTTGTTGCAACTTGTTTTCGGTACGTCCTGGTTTACCGTCTCCAATCGAGGTTGTTTCTGCAAAGAATTCGTACACCGGATGCTGTTTCCACCATTGCAAGTCGATGTCACAGACGCAGAACTCGTTTGCGCATCACTATCAACAGCATTTGATGTGGATATTTCATCAGGAAAGGATGTAGGATCGACCATCTTCGTCTCGAGTATGTCTTCCGAAATAGCTGTTAACGACATGTTTTCATCAGTTGACGAGTTGCTATTATGTATGTCAGCACTTCTGGCCACCAGATCGATATTTTCCAGCAGGTTGAAAACTACGCTCGGTTTGGCTCGGCTCTCATGCCCACTATTCAACTTGTTAGATGGCGATTTTCGCGGTGTTTTATTCTTCGAGTCGGGACATATTGGTAGTATATTAGCCGAAGCGTTGCGGCATTGAAGAACATACGGTTGGATATGTGGATGCCTCAATAATTCAGCAGCCTAAATATAAATTAAGCCATGGATTAGAAGCAAAATGATCATTCAAAGAGTCGAAATCGCATCACTCACCGTCGGTCTGTGTCTGGGATTCTTCCGTAGCATGCTCTTGATGATCTGTTTCCTGCAAGTCGAAACGAACAGTCTCGGAGTCTTAAAATAGCGGAAAATACACTGTTTTTAGCTGAAAAATCAATAGAAATAGCTTACAACGCAGAGGAATAAACAATTGGGAGAGGAGAAATGGAGGATCTGTTAATTTTATTGATAAGACCAGCCATGTCCTGTTGAATTAAGCATAAATCAATCAGGAGTCGAGCAAAACGGATGAAATTCACGAGACCGAAGCTTAAGCTTACCGGAGCTCGAAACGCAGGTTGATGAGCAGAAATTTCAAACATACAGCAACCTGGAAAAAACACGGTTTATTACTATCCAAGAACACGAATATCAACCAAGAATCGTGTCTCCATGAACGCTTACCAAGTGACCATATATCGGACTTGTAGCCATAAGGTATATCTGTGAGGAGCTCGGGGCACATATAATTAGGAGTACCAACAACCTACAAGCGTCGAGTACAATCAAACTATTATTCCTGAACTATTACGTAATTACTTATAAGTGGGAATGAAACATTCTTTATACGTGGGAAACCTCTTCCTAGTGAGGACAATATTTGCTAGCGGGCTTAGGCTTTTACAAATGGGAGGGGGTGGATTGTGAGATCCCACGTCGATTGGAGAGCGAAACGAGTGTCAACGACAATATTATTTGCTAGCGGTAGGCTTGGGCTTTTACAACTGGTAGGGGGTGGATTGTGAGATCCCACATCGATTGGAGACGGAAACGAGTGCCAGCGAGGACGTTGGGCCCCAAAGGGGGGGTGGGATTGTGACATCCCACATCGATTAGGAAGAAGAACGAAGTATTCTTTATAAGGGTGTGGAAACCTCTCCTCGCTGACGCGTTCCCCTCAAGGGAAAGCCCAAAGAGAACAACATCTGCCAACGGTGTGCTTGGGCCGTTACATTAATAATAGTTTCCTCCATTCTGCTTGCTCCTCCCCTAGGAGACACGTTCCCTTCAAGGGAAAGTCCAAAGCGAACAATATCGGTCAGCGGTGGGCTTGGGCTATGAAACCACGACCCTCCACAATGATGACATTTTCCACTTTGATCCTAAGCTCTCGTGGATTTACTTTTGATGTATTCCTTACTTATAAACTCATGATCATCCTCTTAAATAGCCGATGTGGGACTCCCCCTCAACAATCCTCCCCTCGAACAAAGTACACTATAGAGCCTCCCCTGAGACCTATAAAACCCTCAAACAACCTTCCCTTAATCGAGGCTCGACTCCTCTAGAGCCCTCGAACAAATTACACCATTTGTTCGACACTTACTCGCCTTTAACTATACCTTTGAGACCCAACAACTTATTTGTTCGACACTTGAGAATTTGATTGACATCGCTATACCATGTTAGGAATCACGATCCTTCACAAAGGTATGATATTTATCCACTTCGAGCATAAGCTCTCAACCCATGATCATCCTCTTAATTAGCCAACGTACAACTCCGTAAGTTAAACATTCTAAGTCCTTTGTCAGACCCGATTTTAACAGCATAAATGATACGTTTGTTGATTAAAACGCTTTCTATCGCAAAATAACTACAGACGATGATTACATCCTTACCGATGAAGCAAGATCTTCCGTATTCAGTAGTTTTGCAAGTCCAAAGTCCCCTATACATGCCACCCATTCAAGATATTAGCACTTTTCCAGAAGAAATAGCTATCAAAAAAACATGCCACCCTATACAAATTGGAAGCCATCATACCAAGCCTGATATCATTGCCCTTTGTAAGGAAGATGTTGGAACACTGAAATGAAGAACAAAAGATCAGAATCATTAATGAGATTTTTGTAGGCTAATAATACGGAATAGATACCTTAAGATCTCTATGTAGCACTCGATTCGAGTGGAGGTAGTCCACAGCTAGTAACAACTGCGCTAACCACTTGCAAAGTTTCTGAGGAAAAAAGAATTGGTCATCGGGCATAGATTCGGTAGAGAAAGAATAGTTGAGAACGTGCTCGACTTACTTCCTCGGGAAAGTATGTTCCTTTCGCCTTTTTGATCAGTTCGGACCTGCTCAACAAAAGAAAATGGGGCATACCATTAGTCTTAGAGTTTTCTTCTCATTCCTTTATCCATTCGATGTTAAGTAATAAGATTAACGTTGATTTTTTTTCATCAAAGAATTTTAATTTATGACGTTGGGCCCCGAAGGGGTAGATCGTGAGTTCCCACATCGGTTGGAGAGGGGAATGTAGCATTCTTTATAAGGGTGTGGAAACCTCTCCCTAGAGACGCGTTTTAAAAATCTTGAGGGGAAGTCTGAAACGGAAAGCACAAAGAGGACAATATCTGCTAGCAATGGGCTTGGGTTGTTACTCCCTTGTCTGCTTTGGCCCGTTACGTATCGCTGTCAGCCTCACTGTTTTAAAACGCGTCTATTAGTGAGAGGTCTCCACACTCTGATAAGGAATGTTTCGTTTTCCTCTCCAACCAATGTGGGATCTCACAATCCACCCCCCTTGAAGGCCAGCGTCCAGGAATGTTTCGTTTTCCTCTCCAACCGATGTGGGATCTCACAATCCACCCCCCTTGAAGGCCAGCGTCCTCGCTGACACACCGCTTGGTGTCTGGCTTTGATACCATTTGTAACAGCCCAAGCCCACCGCTAGCAGATATTGTCCGCTTTGGCCTGTTACGTATCGCCGTCAGTCTCACGATTTTAAAACGCGTCTACTAGGGAGAGGTCTCCACACTCTTATATGGAATGTTTCGTTTTCCTCTCCAACCGATGTGGGATCTCACAATCCACACCCCTTGAAGGCCAGCGTCCTGGCTGACACACCGCCCGGTGGCTGGCTTTGATACCATTTGTAACAGCCCAAGCCCACCGCTAGCAGATATTGTCTGCTTTGGCCCGTTACGTATCGCCGTCAGTCTCACGATTTTAAAACGCGTTTACTAGGGAGAAGTCTCCACACTCTTATATGGAATGTTTCGTTTTCCTCTCCAACCGATGTGGGATCTCACAATCCACCCCCCTTGGAGGCCAGCGTCCTCGCTGACACACCGCCCAGTGTCGGGCTTTGATACCATTTGTAACAGCCCAAGCCCACCGCTAGCAGATATTGTCCGCTTTGGCCCGTTACGTATCGCCGTCAGCCTCACAATTTTAAAACACATCTACTATGGAGAGGTCTCCACACTCTTATAAGGAATGCTTTGTTCTCCTCTCCAACCGATGTGGGATCTCACAACACGAAGGGAAAGAGTAAAACGAGAGACAGTGAGAGGGAGAATTTTGTAGCCGTTTTCTTTTGAATTTATACCAATGGGAAGGATTTTTTTAATCAAACTTTTATCCTGTTCATATGCAACAGTGGATGATAGTGGAAGACATGAGAAGGTTCATGTAGTTGGAAAAATAAATTGAACAACTTTTGTTCTCTAATTAAGTCAACAACAAACAATTAAGCTACTGCTTTAAAGGTCGTAATGAAGCATACTCCAAATGGTGTAAAATTAAATAGCTCACTTACATGTCTCCTCCTTCGCAATAGCCCGTTACGATGCATATACAATCACCCTACAAAACAGAACGCCCGAAATATGAAATGTAGAGCAAGTGAAAACGAGAAGGCAGAGAAATCACCGAGGTATAAGTACGGCTCAAGCCCACCGCTGTAGATATTATCCTTTTTTTGGCCCTTTCGGACTTCCCCTCAAGGTTTTTAAAACTCGCTGATGTGTGATCTCACAATCCACACCCATTGGGGGCCCAACGTCCTTGTTGGAACACTGCCCGATGTCTGGCTCTGATACCATTTGTAATAGCCAAAGTCCACTACTAGCGGATATTGTCTTCTTTGGGCTTTCCCTTTCGAGCTTCCCTCAAGGTTTTAAAACGTGTCTACTAGGAAGAGGTTTCCACGCCCTTATAAGAAATGTTCAGCCAATGTGGGATCTCGCAATCCACCCCCCGGGGCCCAACATCCTCGTTGGCACATTGCCCGATATTTGGCTTTGATACCATTTGTAACCGCCAAAGTCCATGCATATATTGTCCCTTTTGAGCTTTCCATTTTGGGCTCCTCCTCAAGGTTTTTAAAAAAGGTTTCCATACACTTATAAGAATGTCCAACCAACGTGGGATCTCACAATCCACCCCTTGGGAGCCCAATGTCCTCGCTGGCACACCTCCCGATATCTAGCTCTGATACCATTTGTAACCGTCAAAGTCCATTGCTAGCAGATATTGTCCTTCTTGGGCTTTCCGTTTTGGGCTTTTCCTCAAGGTTTTTAAAACGCGTCTACTAAAAAAAGGTTTTTATACTCTTATAAGGAATGTCCAACCGATGTGGGATCTCACAATCCACCCCCTTAGAAGCCTAACGTCCTCGCTGGCACACCGCTCGGTATCTAGTCCACTGCTAGCAAATATTGTCCTCTTTGGGCTTTTCCTTTCGGGCTTCTCTGCAATGTTTTTAAAACGCGTCTACTAGGAAGAGGTTTCCACGCCCTTATAAGGAATATCCAACCGATGTGGAATCTCACAATCCACCCCTCGGGGCCCAACGGAAAAGGTAAAAGAAAGAAAATCTACATATTATACGCAAAAGGTAGGCTAAAAGGAAATCTACATAAGAACTAAGAAAACAAAAGAAAGAGTTCTTAATGTAAAAGAAACAGATTCAGTCCAGATTTGAATAGTAGGAAAAAGAAAGAAAATGTACCTTATCCACCCATGAATCTTTGTAGTCCACAATCTATGGGTGATTTAGTGTTGCAATCAAATTCATCTGAAATTGAGAAGATCACATGAATAAATATATATATAGTTACACATCAACTAATTATGTTAATTCCGACGAGAAAATACGCCAAGTTCATGCCGAGGATGAAAACGAGGTATCCATTTCTTTCGATTTCGAGCTAGCTAAGCACACTCGACTTGTCATTCACGACAACCCCCCAATCCAACAAGACATAATATCAAGAAGCTCCTAAGATGTTCAACATCCTCTATGTTAAACACTATAGTTTGAAAAATGAGCTTACTATCTAGGTGTTCAACTTGCCCCTTTAACCATTGTACCAACCCAAGATATCTTATTAGTTACAACTCGAGATAAGTGAGAGAGTTTGCCATGACGGGGGAAGTTTAGGAGAGATGGAGAAACCCAACAGCTGTCGATCGGGGAAAACCAATCCTATAGCTCCTGCGCTTCCCATTCTTTCTATTATCCCATTTTCTTTCGGATAGGCGGCTAATACTAATCTAATAAGTTCAGTGGTCATCGTCTGACCAATTGGCTCGGACACCAGACCGCTCGTGTCAGCCCCCATAACCACACGGGCTCGCCCTAAATGGAATGGCTCTCTTAGTTACGCTACACCCTAACCCAAGTCCCCATGTCCGCTCTTCTCTTAGTTACCAACACAACATATCCTAAACTTGTTCCCTATGCCCACATTTGTAGACATAAACTTTCTTCTTTCTCAACTTTCTATGTGATATATTTTGGATCGTTAAGCACTGATGCAGGTTGTAACGCCCACCGCTAGCAAATATTGCCCTTCTTGGGCTTTCCCTTCGGGGCTTTCCCTCAAGGTTTTTAAAACGCGTCTACTAGGGAGAGGTTTCCACACTCTTATAAAGAATGCTTTGTTCTCCTCCCCAACCGATGTGGATCTGTGACTCATAATTCAAACATTTCTCATATAAGTTTTCAATAAACTAACCTCCTGGTGTGCAGTGCGCTTGAACTTCTCCGTTTGTTTAGCCAAGCGAATTTTCTTGAGTACATACCTATTTCAGAAAGAAGGTAAATCTTAAGAGAAGCACTACATACGCCAAACGTTTCGTGGTGCCACAACACCGAACCATTTGCTTCATTTCAACGCTCAGAAAACAAGGTATCGATCTCGAATTACCCTTTTCTCAAGTCTTTCTTCGTTTACAGTGAAAGAACAGAAAGAAAAGATTCGAGACCGAGTTTAGTTCTGAAGATAAGGGGTGGTTCCATTTGTTAGGAATCACGAACCTCCACAATGGTACCATATTGTCCACTTTGAGCATAAGCTCTCGTGGGTTTGCTTTAATTAACCGATGTGGGACTCCTCTCCCGACAATCCTCAACACCGTTAACAACAGAGAACGAAACTAACCATGATCTCTCAATTATTACATGGAAATATGAACATCAGGGTATATCACTTACTTTTTCTTCTCAATCTTATGGTAAACAAGAAAAGCTGATCCAAAAGCTCCCCTCCCAATCTGCTCAAGAACTTCATAATCTTCCATCCTGTTCTTCATATCAGCATCATCACACTCCATGTCGTCCTTCAAACGCCAAAAAACACAGTGTTAAGGCCAAAACCCCCAAACAAAAACCATTTCGAAATCGAAACCATTATGCAAAACTCTCACATGGCGAAAACTTCTTAACAAAAATGAAAATCCAACACCAAATTGGGTAAGTTTGAACCAAAAACTTCCCCCAAAAGCTATAAGTCTTTCAATTATAAGTGGAATTTCCAGAATCTACAGAGACACAATCAATGAGTAAAGCAACCGTGAAATTATGATGATGTTGTAAAGAATGTGAAGGGAATGACAAACTCAAAAGAGAAAGGGAAAGTGGGAAGTTAGGAAGATGAAAGGGAAAAGCAAACCCAAAAGCGTTGCTTCGATTAGCAGATTCATAAGAGCTTCAAATTGAGGGCAGGCAGATGAGATGTCGACAAACCCATTTGAAAGAAGAACAAAATAATCTTACCCTTTTGGAAGAAATTGATGATGGCCCCAAATTCCCACTTCCGGAATGATTTTTCAACTGTTTTGCTCCACTTTTTGCCTCTTTTTTGATGGAGCTTAGTAAGAGATGCGTAGGAAGCAAGGTTTTGAGAACAAGACCCGGGTTTCTCTCTCCTCTTTCTTACAAATAAACTATTCCCACATCGGAATTGATGAATTTATTTGATTAAACGAAATGGGTTTCCTTTGATTTTCAAGAAATTTTCTTTTGGCACGAGTTAATCATATATGATATGGGTTTATGCTCGATTTTGGTCGGGTGGGTTCATTGTCCTCGAGTCAAGCACACTTATAAAATAGAGTCTCATACTCGTATTGTGTTATATTTAACATGCTTCGATGGTTAATTTAGTATCTAGTTGAAGTGGTGTTGAGCTGAGTGCGCGGTAGGATTTTGTAGCTTTTAAGGTGAGAGTGTTCTTCCATTTGTATTGGGCTCTTATGGTATTGCCTTAGGGGACATGTGGAGGTTCTGGAATGTTATGGGGAGGTATCAAGGTAGGTCTTTTGTGTAACAGGAGGGACGTCTTTGGCTTGGTCGTTGTAGCCTTTGAGGCATTTTTCTATACATGTGGGCTTCAAGGACCTGATGTCTCGGGGAAGATCGTCGAAACAAAGAGTTGTGTGGTCATGCATAAGTTGCTGACATTATCGTAACTGTTCTCTCTATAATTGTGCCTCTCGAGAGGTTGTTATTTCACCTTGACGCTCGTGCTTATGTACTGGACTTTGAAGAAGAAAGTTCCTCTTAGATGTGTATTTTGTAATGGTCAAATTTTTTATGTACAGTCGACACTTGCTAAAAGTTTGGTGACGGGCCGAAATTGATGCAATTATATTTATGTCTAAGGAGACACTATGATGTACTTGTATGATGAGCATGAAGAAAATTCCACGAACATGTATTCACGTCTCATAAGGAATTCATGTCATCATAAGTATGGAAGTATAATCCACATAATTTCACAAAACCAATGATTTTTAACACGACACTTCATTCACGTTGTATCTCACATGAGCATGGTTTACTTCTCTAGTATGTTAAATGCATACACGTACACTATAATATCATACGTGTTCATTATTTTTTGTTGGCTTTCGGAAGCATGCTTTAGCCATAGTCAAACCTAGGGAGTATACATACGAGTCTACCAAGTGAATTCATGCACATGTGTGTGAACCATGTGTAGAGAAGTACTATGCATTCAACCTTACCTAAGAAATAAAGTAGAGTCCAATAAAACAAGAAATATAACAAAGTTTTCGCCAACAATTTAATCATCGAGTTTATTTCGATATATTAGTAAATTACTAGACGTGTTCATGTGATCTGAGAATTCGATCAATTTAGATTATCCAACTCAAATCATAAAGATTAGACTGTATTAGATAATTTTTTTCAGTTTGGTTTATGTTGAATTTTCGAACAATAGAAAATTTTGTTGCTTTGCATGTTGACATGTTCTTGTCAAGTCAACCCGACCAATAAAAAAAATAGGGTTAACCGATTTTAGTGATGGATTCCACTGTCCCTGAATTGGTTATGCCCACGACTTGTATGAGAGAGTGCTCCAACGGCATTGGAGGCACAATTGAGATGTCATTTTGGGGGTTATCATAGAGGAACGGTCCAATATAAGACAAGTGATGAGACAGAGGAATTCCCCACGATGAGAGGGATGACCTCGGTCCAATGCCACTCAGAAGTAGAAGTTGTGGGCTTCCGAGAGCCCCAGCACAGAGGATTACCTCTCCCTTTTCACGCACCATTGCATGGCCCTCTTTGGTCACGAAAAACAACCTCAATTGCCTATTGCCTCGATCAGCGGAGAAGAGGCTAAATGACTCGTAAATGTTTTGATATTTGAATTTTATGAGATTTTAATTATTAATATAACATATATGATGAATAAGTAAGATTTTTTTATATAATAAAAAAAATGACTTGACAACTCAACCCAACACAACCGAAAAACATATATATAATTTTTTAATATATAATTTTCGTACTTTACTTTAGTTCTTAAACTTTGGAGTAATTTCGATTCGAAATAACATATATATAGAAATTTTGAAGACTCATATTATACAAACAAATGCCAAACCGAGAATGTCTCGGTGGGGCGTTTAGGAGAAGCTAAGTACCAAATGTATGTCGCAAATGAAAGCATATGATATATAAACTGTGATATACCTATAATTTGTCTCTAAAACGTGATTCGAGGCTCGGGTATATGTCGATATTGTCCGTGAAGTCCAAATTTTACACGACTGACTCGTTTATTGGGTTAAAACAACTATCGCATAATCCATGTCGTAAATATACTGTCATTAGGTTGTCTTGACAAGGATCTATTTTATAGTACTTTTTCTTTTAAAATATGTTACTACACGTATGCAATGACTATTATGCGTGGAAAATCATTTAAAAAATATTTATTATAAACATTGTCATGGACTCACCGACGCAGAAATTCTTTACATATATAATCAGAGTAAAATAATAATAGCATGGTTGAGAACAGAAGCATAACATCTCGTATCAAAGTTTTGAGATAAAATGCTCATGTTGTACTCAACATGATTATACTTGGGCTCTACTTTCTTTTTACGGATAAGGTTGGATGTATAGTACTTTTTTACATACAATTCACGTACACGTGCATGAACCGACTAGGTGAGCTCGTATACATATCTTCTAGGTCCGACTACAAGTAGCACATACTCATGTTGCCGAAAACTAACATAAAGAAATGAGCGTGTATCATATCATGGTATACATATACGTACAAACATACTGGAGATAAACCATATAGCATGTGTTGTGATACACATCATACTTTCATACTTTTCATGACATAACCTTCCTATAAGACACATATACGTGTTCATGATATTCATACTTAACATATATGGCTCATCATTGTCTCACAGGACAAATATGAACATGGTATCATAACAAACATGGATCGATATTCTGGAAGTCCATACATCACAAAAAAATTCATAAGCAAATCATAATACAAGAAGTAACATGTAGATAAACCACATAGCATGTGTTAGTCATACATCCTACAATTCATCCAACCTAACTAGAAGATTGTTGGCCTTAGCTCAAATCACTTAGTTGATGTTCGTTTAGTCTTGCTTATCGGGGTATGGTTCCAAGATTGTTGGACTGTTTATTGGATGTATGGATTAATCTTGATCATGGGATTAAGACTTTTAAACAGTGGTGGGGTTTACTGAGCATAAAGTAGACCGTTGATCTTGCTGCATTAAGGAAAACCCTAAGTGTAATGGTCAAAGGCTACCGCTAGCAGACATTGTCCTTTTTGGATTTTTCCTTTCGGGCTTTCTCTTAAAGTTTTTAAAACGCGTTTGCTATGGAGAGGTTTCCGCACCCTTACAAAAAAAATGTTTCTTTACCCATTTCGATCGATGTAGGATCTCACAATCCACTCGATTGACAATCTTGGGCCTCGCTTTCTATGAATTATGGGCCTATATCAAAGCCCATCTTGAATCTCACCCTATGAACCCGAGCTCATGTTTGAATTCAAAATTTGAAGAAAAGCAGCACGGAAACAAACGAAGCAAGTTTTAAAAATACACGAAAGAGAGACCCTAAAGCCTCTTCACCGTCTTTCTCTCTCAATTACGTCTCCGGTCTCAAATTCTCCGATTATCAGAGAGTTTATCTCCTTGCAATAGGGTGTGTTCGGCCTTACCCATATCATAATGTCTTGTTTTTGTTTTGATTTTGATTAGTTTATGGCTACTTTCATATGTTTGATCTTGTGGGTTTTTGATTTTTGTTGTGATGAAGCAGATTTTAAGCTTTGTTTTTCCTCTCCAGGATCATCTGAGCTAACAGGTTAGTTGTCTGCCTCTGTATCTTACTCTTGATTGACTGTTCGTCGATTTTGTTTACATCTTTTTCAGATGGGGATTGGGTTATTATTTGCTTAGTTGATTTGTCTGTCTAGCACGTTTCTTTCTGGATTTCTGATGTTTGTAGTTATGATGAATTAGTGTTTTTACCGTGGGAATTTGGTGTTAGGAATCACGAACCTTCACGATGGTATGATATTGTCCACTTTGAGCGTAAGCTCTCGTGGTTTTGCTTTTGGTTTTCCCAAAAGGTCTCGTACTAATCGAGATGTATTCCTTCCTTATAAATCCATGATCAACCCCTTAATTAGCAGATATGAGACTCCTTTCCCAACAATTCTCCTCTCGAACAAAGTACAAGATAGAATTGAGCCCTCGAACAACCTCCCCTTAATCGAGGCTTGACTACTCCTTTGGAGCCCTTGAACAAAGTACACCCTTTGTTTGACACTTGAGTTACTTTTGACTCCACCTTTGAGGCTCACAACTTCTTTGTTCGACATTTGAGGATTCTATTGACATGCCTAAGTTAAGGGCATGGCTCTGATACCATGTTAAGAATTATGAACCTCCACAATGATATGATATTGTCTACCTTGAGCATAAGCTCTCATGGCTTTGGCTTTGCTTTTGGTTTTTCCATAAGGTCTCATACCAATGGGGATGTATTCTTTGCTTATAAACCCATGATCAGCCCTTCAACTAGCAGATGTGGGACTCCTTTCCCAACAATCCTCAACAATTCTCCCTTTGAAAAAAATACACCATAGAGCCTCCCCTGAGGCCTATGGAGCCTTCTAACAACCTCCCCTTAATCGAGACTCGACTCCTTTGGAGCCATTGAACAAACTACACCCTTTGTTCGACACTTGAGTCACTTTTGACTCCACCTTCGAGGCTCACAACTTCTTTGTTCGATATTTGATGATTCTATTGACATGACTAAGTTACGAGCATGAGTTTGATACTATGTTAGGAATCACGAACCTCAACCATGGTATGATATTGTTCACTTTGAGCATAAGCTCTCATGGCTTTGCTTTTGGTTTCCCCAAAAGCCCCGTACTAATAGAGATGTATTCCTTACTTATAAACCTAAGATCAACCCCTTAATTAGCAGATGTGGGACTCCTTTCCCAACAATCCTCAATAATTCTCCCCTTGAAAAAAGTATACCATAGAGCCTCCCCTGAGGCCTATGGAGCCTTCTAACAACCTCCCCTTAATCGAGGCTCGACTCCTTCTTTGGAGCCATTGAACAAACTAACACCCTTTGTTCGACACTTGAGTCACTTTTGACTCCACCTTCGAGGCTCACAACTTCTTTGTTCGATATTCGACGATTCTATGACATGACTAAGTTACGGACATGAGTTTGATACCATGTTAGGAATCACAAACCTCTACCATGGTATGATATTGTTCACTTTGAGCATAAGCTCTCGTGGTTTGCTTTTGGCTTCCCCAAAAAGCCTCGTACTAATAGAGATGTATTCCTTATTTCTAAACCCAAGATCAACCCTTAATTAGTAGATGTGGGACTCGTTTCCGAACAATTTTCAACGTTGAGCTAAGTTGTTTGAATGGAACATAAATTCTAAGTTGGCCAATTAGACTTTGCTGAGAATAAGATGAACTTCAAGTGTGGACTTGTTTCTTTTTACTTTAAATTTGTTGAAGCGATGAATGTCGATTTTGTGTCGAAAGTTTAAACAGAACGACGCTGTATGTATTGCTGCTATCATCTCTTGCAGGAGGTTTGAGAAGATGGAGTCTCATGACCAGACAGGATGCCGAACTCCGGAATGCCCCACGCCTTGCATTAACAACTGTGGCTTCTTCGGACGGGGATCGACGATGAACATGTGTTCTAAATGCTACAAGGACGCTCTGCTCAAACAAGAACAAGAAAAACTTGCAGCCTCATCTATTGAGAACATTATGAATGGAAGTTCCAGTAACAACGGGAAGGAGCCTGTCGTTACAGAATCGATCGATGTACAGACCGGAGTAACGGAGACAGAGATATTTTCAATAGAATCATCCAGCATTTCCTCCTCGAATAAGAGCTGTGAAGAAGTCAGCATGAAAGAGCGCCCGAACCGATGTGCCACTTGTAGAAAGCGCGTTGGTTTGACTGGGTTCGATTGCAAATGTGGAAATCTCTTCTGTGCTGTTCATCGTTATTCCGACAAACATAACTGTGATTTTGATTATCGTGCTGCTGCTCAGGACGCCATTGCTAAAGAAAATCCTGTTGTTAAGGCTGAGAAGCTCGATAAGATTTGAAGTCGATGCCCAACGCTTTAAGACCTATGTGCTACGCATCTCGGTCCAAGCTGGGCGTTTCGTTTACCAGGCGTCGATGGTATTAGATCACGGAAGTCGTGATGGGTGGATCTTTGGAGTCCTTCTGGCCTTGGCAAAGGTTCCATTGTTGGCTTCATTGTGTGATTTCTTACTGGATTTAATGAATTCATGAGTTTCCTCTGCAATGACATTCTGCTCTGTATGCATTTCTTTACCCATTATGTTAAATGGTATCTGCTGCATCTTTTAGTTTGCCCCTTTTACTTCTTCGCCTTGTCAATGATTGATTTGGAGCTTGTTCGGTCAAGGACATTGTGAGATCCCACGTTGGTTGGAGAGGAGACCGAAGCATTCTTTATAAGAATGTGGAAACCTCTTCCTAGCATATGTATTTTAAAATCGTGAGGTTAACGATGATACATAACAGGTCAAAGCGGACAACATCTACTAGTGGTGGGTTTGAGCTGTTACAAATTGTATTATAGCTAGACACCGAGTAGTGTGCCACTGAGAACGTTAGACTTCGAAGGGGGTGGATTAAATAAGTCTATTTTACCCACGGGTCACCCAAATAGAAGGGGGATTCCCCGTTTAGACAGAGAATAGGGGAGTGAGTGAGAAACATTTTTTTTTCTCTGTTTAGCTAAATGGGGTCGGGGATAGGATTATATTTTTCGTCCCAGTGTAATTCTCGGTCTCGACCCATTTAATATAAATATATATTCAACACATATTATTATATATATTAAAAAATTTAATGGGTTAATTTTGTGACTCTAATTATAATTTAAATTTTTAAAAATATTCCAATAGAATATTTTACTTATGTGATGTATTACAATTTTTTTAATTATATTAAAAGAAGTAAAAACTTTAAGATAACAATTTTTTTTTTAGAAATAATAATAAATGAATGAGAAATTTTGTGAGGACGAGAAATGAAATATGTGATGGAATGGGGACGGGGGAGGTGCTAGATTTCTAACGAGCCTCTGAAAATCTCGTGTTTCTATCAGGTACATGAATCGAGATTTGAAATGTACTAAAAGTATTTATGAATCTAAAAAATTCGTGAATGAAATCGTCTTCACTCTTAGAAGCAAAAAGTAAGTAACATGATCATATCGTACCGAACATAAGAGTCTCAAATATCAAATCTCGACTCGAATCTTAAATATATATAAATTTTATATCGGAAGAAATGATGTACAAATTGTAGATGAGAAAGCTTGTTAGTTACAAAAGTAATAAAATGATTTCAAATCATATTTCAATATGAAATATAAATTATTTAAAATTTAATATAATGACCAAACAAAAGTAATTGACAAAATAATATATATATTTTATTAAATGTCATTATGTTTAATAATCATTCACTTAAAAAAAAAAAAAAAAAAAAAAAAAAAGAGTGATCTTTTATTATTTTGTCTTGATTAAGATATAAGCATACATTATATATTGCCACAAATGTCAAATCAAATTACTATTTTAATATTTTTAATTATTTTGTCTATTCCTATGTTTTTTTATTAGGGTATTTAATTTTAATAACGAATTATATAGTTTTATTAGACATAAATTAATAAAAATATTACTCCCAATAATCTTCAACAATATGAGTACCCTATAAGCCTCCCCTTAATCGAGGCTCGACTCCTTTCTCTGGACTCCTCGAACAAAGTACACCATTTGTTCGACACTTTAGTCACTTTTGACTACACCTTCGAGGCTTACAATTCTTTGTTCGACACTTGAGGATTCTATTGACATGGTTAAGTTTAGGGCATGACTCTGATACCATGTTAGGAATCACGACTCTCCATAATTGTATGATATTAACTTTTAAAATTTTGAAATGTTAGTCCTGGATAGAAACCGTTGCAGTTAGTTTTGGATAGAAACTGTTAATATTTTATTTAAAAAATATTCCAAGAACTTTGGAAAAATTTTAAAAATAACCTTAAACTTTTAAAATGGTTTTAAAATGTGAGGTCCCACATTGGTTGGGGAAGATAAGAAGTCAACTTATAACAGTGTGAAAACCTTCCCGTAGCATATAATTAAATAAAATTTATTATTATTATTATTATTTTTAATTTAAAGCAAATTTTAACAGTATTTGTATTAATAGGTGAAATAAAATAAGGGTAAGAATCTTGACGCAGACAGGGTAACAATTTTGGCAAGATCTTGCCGGGGAACTGCAGCTTTTAACTTTTACCCTTACTGTCAGCAGTAAAACCACCGCCACAAACTAAATAAGTCAGCGTTCCCCAAAGCTCAACTGCCGCCCCCTTTCTTTTTTTACCGTTTCTCTTTTCCACTTTTTACCGTCCTTACCTTTGTTTTCTTGTTTTTTTTTTTGTTTTTTTTTTAATCCGACCGTTTGTCAGCACGGAGTGATCGACGTAGAAGGAGATAATTGTGAGATCTCGTCTCGATTGGAAAGAGAAACGAAACATTTTTTACAAGAGTGTATTTTAAAAATCGTGAGGCTGACGGCGATATGTAACGGATCAAAGCGAACAAGCTATGATGTGTTTGGGCTGATATTGTCCGCTTTGGCTCGCTACAGTAATTCACACATGTGACTATGTCGAACTAGCTACGATGCGCTTTCGTGGACGGACAAAAGAAAGGAAGTTACAGAACGGGGCATACCCCGCTCAACATTCTTAGAAAACAATCGAATGGCAAATTAGTCATTTAATCTTGTAAACCAATCAATGAAGGAATGCATCCAACATTGTTTTGTCTCATGGGTCCTCTCATGCTAGAATTGACTCAACAATTACAGTAACTCACACATGTGGCTATGTTAAACCAGCTATGATGCTTAAGTCGTTAAGGCGATGGCTCATGAGAGGATTATACGTCGGTAGCACCCTTGTTTTTGTTCATCGTCTAGTCGAGGTCTTACCTAATTGATAGATTGTAACAACCATACTTTTTCTTTTAAAATAAGACTGCTACAACATGTTGGTCCTATGACCTCCTCAACTAACGTTATCATCCGTACATATGACCTAGTTGATATTATTTGGTTCTATCTATAGGGACTGTTAGAGGGTTGTCAACTAATTTCTTGTCGTTAACTGTGTAGATAGATAGAGTATGCATATGTATCTCAGTAGTCGGTTGAGATACATGATTGCTAACCTCTAATAGTGATTGATCAGGCTAAATGTCTCTTAGGGGTTCAGCTACGAGGTTGTGTCTCATATATTCATTACGATTCTCATGCGACAAAAGAGGCTTAGCCAATTACCCACCTCGACTGCAGCTAGAGCCCACGATAATATTATTAGTAATTATGGTTTTGCAAGTACGCTAAGAAAGGTTGAAAACTAGTATTCTATATGGATGTTCGAGAGAAGGTCTTGAATAAATGCCTTATTATTCCCATTCACATCGCTTCCATCCGCCACCGACCAAAGTTCTAATGTAGAGAGCTAACCTACTAGTTGACTTACTTGCTTGTTAGAGGACTAGCGGGACCTATAGAGATGAGAGTTGTTTTTATATATTTGACGGAATCCCTAAACCCATTAAAGATATATTGTATTAAACCGTTTAACGAGTGACTACGTACGAAAAGACGGGTCGAAGAAAGTAGAGTGGTTGAGGAAAGTTGAAATGTGTTTAGGGTTTAGGGTTTAAAAGGGTAGGTGGAAGGTCAGATCTCTAGTTCTTTTTCTTTTTATTAATAATATCACTTAGGATTCTTTTTCATACTTTTCTCATAACATAATTTGAAATTAATCAAAACGAATTTCAAACATCACTCGATTATTCACACCTAATCTCTCGACCTTTTAAAATTTGAAATTATTTATAAAAAAATTGTAGATTTTATTTGACCTCGAACCGAACAAAAAAAATTATATTATCATTAGAGGTTCGAAATGTTGACCCTGTTGATCGAGAATTTGAGATACTGTCTAACTCATGTCGTCTTGTACTCTCCAATCTTACTTATGCCTCAACTTGTCGTTAATGCATACTCTTCTTGGTGTGTTAGATGATGCATCACCCTCCTCGATCGCATCATGACACTTATCTATCTCGACTTTCATATAGTTGGTGTGACGTTAACTGAGGGTTGCCATCTTGTCGGTCTGTATGTGGGATTCACAACCTACTGTCTTCTTAATGAGATTGTGACACCTAACACCTGCTTCACTCAATTAGTGTAGTGGGAAGCTACCTAGTTGGTGTGTTAGATGATGCATCGTCCTCTTCAATCGCATCATAACACTTATCTATCTCGACCCTCACATAGTCGGTCTGACGCCAACTGAGGGTCGCCATCTTGTCGGTCTACATGTGGGATTCACAACCTACTGTCTTCTTAATGAGATTGTGACACCTAGCACCCGCTTCACTCAATTAGTGTAGTGGGAAGCTACCCAGTTGGTGTATTAGACGATACATCATCCTCTTCGATCGCATCATAACACTTATCTATCTCGACCCTCACATAGTCGATTGGACACCAATTGAGGGTCACCATCTTGTTGGTCTACATGTGGGAGTCACACCCTACTTTCTTGTTAACGAGGTTGTGACACCTAGCACCTGCTTCACTCAATTAGTGTAGTGGGAAGCTACCCAGTTGGTGTGTTAGATGATGCATCGTTCTCTTCGATCTCATCATGACACTTATTTATCTCGACCCTCACATAGCCGATTGGACGCCAACTGAGGGTCGCCATCTAGTTGGTCTACATGTGAGAGTCACAACCTACTATCTTCTCAATGAGGTGTGACATCTAGCACCTGCTTCACTCAATTAGTATAGTGGGAAGCTACCCGCTCGAAAGAGCTAGCTAAAAACTCTGCTTCTTCCTTTCTTTCACTTAGTAAAGCGATTTTGCTCCTCGCTCGAGACAGAAAATGTTGAGATTTGAAACCACTATCCGGATCTTAATAAATAAATAATTTTATGAAGCATAGATTTGAGATGAAAGACGAAGACTTCTTGTTACAATACAAAGAAAAATGAGAGATATTATTATAATTTCTCCAAATGTTTCAACTTTTTGTCATTTATTCGCCAAAAAAAAACCATACCCGTGATTCAAATCAACCCTTATATTATTATATGATTCCCAAGGTCAATTTCCTTCCCCCAAATCACTTTTCTCAAGAAAATTGCCCCAAAGTAAAAGGGTCGAGACTTTTTCAACCTATATATATATATATATATATAATGGAGTACTGAAGTACAGAGCTCACTCTGAGTCCCTCCCATGGCTTCCCCCTTGAAACCGCCATTGTTGCTCTCATTAGTCTTTTCTTTCTTCGTTTTGTGTTCTTCATCCTCTGAGGAATCGACCCTTTTGACCTTCAAAGCTTCCATTAACGATTCAACGAACTCTCTCTCGAATTGGGTTTCTTCTTCTCCAACCCATTTCTGTAATTGGACTGGAATTTCTTGTACGAGTTCTTCTCCTTCATCGCTTTCGATTTCCGCCATTGTTCTTCAGGGTTTGAACCTTTCCGGTGAAATTTCATCTTCCATTTGCGAACTCCCTCGTTTAACCCATCTTAATCTCGCTGATAATCGCTTCAATCAGCCGATTCCTCTTCATCTCTCGCAGTGCAGCGCGTTGGAGAGTTTGAATCTGAGTAATAATCTCATTTGGGGAACAATCCCAGATCAGATTTCTCTGTTTGATTCTCTACGTGTTCTTGATTTTGCGAGGAATCACATCGAAGGGAAGATCCCTGAAGGCATTGGGGCTTTGAAGAATCTTCAAATTCTTAATCTGAGGAACAACTTGATTTCTGGTAGAGTACCCTCTGTTATCTTTCATAATCTTACTGAACTTGTTGTTCTTGATTTGTCTGAAAATGCTTATCTGATGAGTGATATTCCTAGTGAGATTGGGAAGCTTGAGAAGCTTGAGGAGCTATGGCTTCAAAGCTCTGGTTTCTATGGCGAAATCCCTTATTCTTTATTGGGTTTGAAGAGTTTGAATGTTTTGGATCTTTCTCAGAACAATCTCACTGGAAAACTCCCTGAAATGATGGGTTCTTCTTTGAAGAATTTGGTGTTCTTTGATGTTTCTGAGAATAAACTCATGGGGGCTTTCCCAAATGGGTTTTGTAGTGGAAAATCCCTTGTGAGTTTTAGTGTTCATACCAATTTTTTCACTGGGAATTTGCCTAATTCCTTGAATAAATGCTTGAATCTTGAGAGGTTTCAAGTTCAGAACAATGGGTTTTCAGGGGATTTCCCTGAATCCTTATGGTCATTGCCTAAGATTAAGCTAATCAGAGCTGAAAACAATGGTTTCTCTGGTGAAGTTCCTGAGTTCATATCAATGGCTACTCATCTTGAGCAAGTTCAGCTTGATAACAACAGTTTTTCGAGTAGAATACCCCAAGGTCTCGGATCGATTCGAAGCTTATATCGATTCTCTGCCTCGCTTAATCGTTTTCATGGTGATCTGCCACCGAACTTCTGTGATTCTCCATTGATGAGTATTATTAATCTGTCTCATAATTCTCTTTCGGGTCGAATTCCCGAGCCGAAGAACTGCAAGAAACTTGTCTCATTGTCCTTAGCAGGGAATAGTTTTAGTGGAGAGATACCTAGTTCCCTTGCAGATCTACCTGTGTTGACTTATCTTGATCTTTCTGATAACAATCTCACTGGCTCGATCCCTCAACGACTCGAAAACTTAAAGTTTGCGCTGTTTAATGTTTCGTTTAATCAACTATCGGGCGCTGTTCCGTTTTCTTTGATTTCTGGATTGCCAGCTTCTTTTCTGCAAGGAAACCCTGATCTTTGTGGCCCTGGTTTGCAAACTCCTTGTTCACAAGGCCATCCAGTAAATGATATGTCTGGACTTAACAAAATGACATGTGCCCTTGTCTCTATAGCTTGTGTTCTCGGAGTTATGAGCTTAGCTGCTGGGTTCGTTCTGTATTACCGGTCGTTCAAATCGAAATCCCGTGTCGATAACTGGCATTCGGTCTACTTCTACCCTCTTAGAATCAGTGAGCACGCGTTGATCATGGGGATGAATGAGAAAACTGCACAAGAATGTGAGGGAGCTTTTGGTCAAGTGTTTGTTTTAAGCTTACCGAGCCGTGAACTGATTGCCGTGAAGAAACTTGTTAAGTTCGGGAGTCGTTCGTGGAAGTCGTTGAAAGCCGAGGTCAAGACGTTGGCTAAGATCAGGCATAAGAACATCATCAAAATTCTGGGGTTTTGTCATTCTGATGATGCCATTTTTTTGATCTATGAATTCTTACATAAAGGAAGCTTGGCTGACTTGTTATGCAGAAATGATTCTTGTTTGAATTGGAATGTGAGACTAAGAATTGCTATTGAAGTTGCTCAAGGACTTGCTTACATTCACAAGGACTACGTCCCACGTTTGCTTCATCGAAACGTCAAATCGTCGAACATTCTACTGGACGTTGACTTGGTTCCGAAGCTCACGGATTTTGCTCTCGACCATATCGTTGGAGAGTCGGCGTTTCACTCGACAATCGCTTCGGAATCCGCTCATTCTTGCTATATTGCACCAGGTACACAAAAGTTTACGATAGTGTGTTAGGAATCAGGGATCTCCATATTAGTATGATATTGTCCAGTCCACAATCCTCCTGTCGAACAAAGTACACTATGGAGCCTCTCCTGAGGCCTATGGAGCCCTCGAACAGCTTCTCCTTAATTGAGGCTCGACTCCTTCTCTGGAGTCCTCGAACAAAGTACACTCTTTGTTCAACACTTGAGTCACCTTTTGACTACACCTTCGAGGCCCACAACTTCTTTGTTCGACATTTGAGAATTCTATTGACGTGGCTAAGTTAAGGACATGACTCTGATACCATGTTAAGAATCACGGATCTCCACAATGGTATGATATTATCCACTTTGAGCATAAGTTCTAGTGGCTTTATTTTTTGATTCCCCAAAAAGCCTCGTACCAACGTGGGACTCCCTCCCAACAATCCTCCCCTCGAACAAAGTACACTAGAGAGCCTCCCCTGAGGCCTATGAAGCCCTCGAACAGCCGGCTCGACTCCTTCTCTAGAGTCCTCAAACAAAGTACACCCCCCTTTGTTCGACACTTGAGTCACCTTTTGACTACACCTTTGAGGCTCACAACTTCTTTGTTCGACATTTGAGAATTCTATTGACATGACTAAGTTAAGGGCATGACTCTAATACTAGGTTAGGAATCACGGATCTCCACAATGGTATGATATTGTCCACTTTGAGCATAAACCAACGATCATTCCCTAAATTAGCTAATGTGGGACTCCCTCTCAACAATCCTCAACATAGTGAACCCGGCTGTTTCAAAAACTCGATAACCCGAAAAATCTATCAGTCCAGTACAATTTATTATAGTCGAGTCGGGTTTTATAGGTTTCTTTTGTTCAAAATGTGTTGGTAGTAAAGCGATCTAAAGAGTCTTATTACATCTATCATTTGGAATGCAGAATGTAAATACAACAAAAAGGCAACAGAGCAAATGGATGTGTACAGCTTTGGAGTAGTGTTGCTAGAACTGGTGACTGGAAGACTAGCCGAGCGTTCGGAATCGACAGACGCTCTCGACGTGATCCAGTGGGTGAGGAGGAAGGTGAACATAGCGAATGGTGCTTCCCAAGTCCTTGACCCGAGCATATCGGAGCATTCTCAACGAGGGTCGATGCTGGAAGCTCTAGACATTGCCCTCCAATGCACTTCTATGATGCCTGAAAAACGACCGTCGATGCTGGAAGTCGCCAAGGCGCTTCAACTGATCGGCTCGACAACGAACCTTCACGATGCTGCTGTCTTCTCGGCTGCAGAGGATGATAGTTCGGTGTCGAGCTGAAGACATGTCTTAGCTCCATGGCTTGTTTTCTGTATATCCAAATTCACATATATCATTATTGTAGGAGACTTTTTTTTTTTTTTTTTTTTTATCATTTTGATTTTAAAATGAAGATGCTTAAATTTTGGTGTTATGTAGCTTTGGGTTTTATGAGAATCGTTTTTGTAGGGGCGTGTACGGGTTGAGTCGGTAAAATCGATTGGACTAACATGAAATTTTTAGTTTATTTAGTTGGTGACCCGAACAATCGGAATAGAGTTAGTTCACAGCCCAATTCAACCAATCTGGTTGGGATTGGGTTGTCGGGTCGTTTTTATTATTTAAAAAAATCATACTTATCCACGATACATGTTATAATATATATCAAACATTCACAAGTTACAATATATCACTGACATTAGTTACAAACGTCAAATATTCTTGATGTTCATAATGATCTTAAAAGTAGAGTATGGTAAAATTGAGTTGTAACTTTATTTTCGGGTTGGTGGGTCAAATGTCAACCTACAAATTGACCAAAATTTTCGGTTTTTTATAAATTCAACCCAAACTAAATAGAAAAAAAAATATAATCCTACCTAATAACGAGTAGGGTTGTGAGATCCCACGTCAAAATATAGGATGTGGAAACCTCTCCCCATTAGACACGTTTTAAAACCGTGAGACTGACAGTGATACGTAACGGGTCAAAGCGAACAATATTTGCTAGTGGTGGTGATATGGAATTAACCCAAGGGAAAGTATGGAACAGATTACCTTGATGATCAAGAACAAGAGTAAAGAAAACTCGTTTCTAAACTCGTGATTCGAATCACTCCACAAAAGATTTGATCAATACCACTTGAATGACTCTAACATGAGTTCCAAACACAAGAATTTGCAAAGAAAATCTTAGCTCTCAACAAAGCTAAAAAAAATAGAAATTCTATTCTTTTTAATTCCAAGATGTGATATCCCTCGTCAAAGAAAAGAAGATTTTGTATAGCCTTTACAACCTTAACTTATGTGATAGGTAACTCTCAAATTAAATTGACTAGTAAATGAGAAATACTCATAACCTTCGTATTAAAATGGTTAGTTAATGATAGAATGTGTTACATTATAACCTTAACTCCTATATTAAAAATTACTCAAATATGTACTTAAATTATAATGACTAATGAATGAAATGTGCTTATTAGTCATCTTGGACTAGTTCCATAAATTCAGCTGAGTTCATTAAATGCAACTTAAAGTGCATTTAGCACAAATATATGAGAGAGGTTTCCAACGTCTTCTAGAATCTCTTTTGATGAGCTCACCATACCTTGAATATAAGTGTACAAGATTTGTTGCAGCTTCTTGGCTCTTGTCCTTGTAATTGGACCTTGAGGTATAAAAATTCCTTGATCGTGGTTCATATCAGGTGGGCTTGAGCTATTACAAATAGTATCAAAGTCAAACACGGAGCGGTGTGGCAGCGAGGACGCTAGGCTCTCAAGAAAGATAGATTGTGAGATCTCACATTGGTTAGAGAGGGGAACGAAACATTTTTTATAAATGTGTAGAAATCTCTTCCTAATAAACGCGTTTTAAAACTGTGAGTCTTATAGCAATATATAACGCAGACAATATCTATTAGCAACACATTTAGGTTAGTCGAATTTTGGTCATATGAATATAAACTGACAGAGAAATGTTAATTTAATTTTATATAAGATAATAAATAAAATAATATTACAAAACAATAATACTTAAAATAAATAAATAAATAAATAAATAATAAATCGGAGTTGAAACGGTTTCTGAGAAGGTTTAAGAAACGCCACGTTCTATTGACCCATTCTGATCCGCCATGAAAATCTGAATTGCAAGCTTTTTTTCACTTTCTCCATTTCCTCCTCCTATTCTCTCTCCATTTGACAGATTCCCAATCCCAATCAATCTACGACGCGGCTTCCACAAGAAGAAGAAGAAGAAGAAGAAGAAGAAGAAGAAGAAGAAGAAGAAGAAGAAGAAGAAGAAGAGCAAGGAGGAGGAGAAGAAGTTTTTTGTTGTTTCCTTTGCCTCAAGGAAAAATGGAGGTGGTATACTGCTGGAAACGCATCTTTAATTTTCAATTTCTTACTCGAATTTCACGGCTTAAGGATGAAGGATTATGTTTGTGTTGCAGGAATCTCCGAATGTGGATCTTCCGACGACGGAGAAAGAAATCGTACCGGAGAAGATTGAGGATGAAGAGATCAAAGATCCTTTGTGTCATTGCGATCTTTGCGATGCGGAACTTGTGCATAAACTCGCTCAGCTTCTTCTTCCTGGATTATCCACCGCATGCGTCGATAATACGACTGGAGGTATCTTTCGAACCCCTGGCTCCGTGGCTGCTGATATGAGGAAAGAAATGGTAGATTATTTAACCTTGAGGAGCGAAACTTTTGTTGCGGAATCTGTAATCTTAGAGAATGCACCGGATGCGGAGTTATCCGATCATCCTTACGATATCATCTCTGATTTTGTTGAAGATTTTTCTCTGTCGAAGAGAAATTTTTTTAGTAGAGTTTCAGCCTGGGTTCTGAGTGAGAAAAGAGAGGACAAGATAGACGATTTTGTTCAGGAAATGGACGTCAATGGCTTTTGGCCGCTTGACAGGAGACAAGCAATTGCTCAGGCTTTGCTTAAGAACGTAGATTTCAAGAGTGAGTATCATTGTGACAAGAAATTCCACTCTGCAGAAGAATTAGCTGAGCATGTTGAAATCTGTGGGTTTAGAACCTTAACTTGCACAAATGAAGGCTGCACTGCACTATTTTGTGCAAACCACACAGAACAGCATGATTCCATTTGCCCTTTCAAGATAATTCAATGTGAACAGAAGTGTTCTGCCTTTATTATGAGACGTGAAATGGATCGCCATTGCATAACTGTTTGTCCAATGAAGCTTGTGAATTGCCCCTTCCATAATATGGGTTGCCAATTCCCTGTTCCTTACTCTTTGATTGCGCAGCATTGTACAGAGAGTTTTGATTCTCATTTGCTGCACATTCTTCACTCTATTCACAAGGAAGCCAATGAAGAGACTCTTAAACATCGACGACAACAGCTTGAAGAGGTGAGGTATTGCAAAGTTATTTGAATTCATATATAATTTCTAATGGGAATTTGCTTTGTTCATTCAATGATATAGTTAACAGACATTAAAATCCTTTAGCTGTCTGACCGAACTGAGAAAAACATGCATATATGAAAGTATGATCTGATATAAAATGTGTTCGTTGTCTGTTATGTAAAAGTTTTCTGCCATATTGAATGTATTATTTGGTATTCTTTAGCTACTCATATCAAATGTGTAAGCTCCACACTATGAACCCGAATTGGGTTCGTTAACCGCACACAATCACGTGATTTTGATATCACCTTTGGGTCGTCACACTATGAACCCAAATTGGGTTTGTTAACCGTACACACAAGTCTTGATTTTGATATCGCCTTTTAACTGATCTTTCTATGGGAACAAACTCAACAGATTGTTCTTTCAAATGTCACTGTTGAAACTTCTTTTGGGAAATATTATGGTAATATGGTCATTGTGATTGGTGTAACCTTGAGCCCAATACTATTTGTTATATCAATGTGATTCATTATTCTGGTGTGTTTTTCTACATATTTTTGCTACATACTGTTATTAATTTGCTTGAGATGTAAGATGAATCGTATATGCTTATCACGTCCTGAAATTATGAAATCGAAAGGCCTGGTTGAAAAGGAGGAAGGAATAAATGGTAAAGATATAGCTGATTAGCTTCCTCCCCCTTGTCTTTATTTTGTGGAAAACCGTACTAGTTCAGAAGTGGGATTCAACCTTCGCTAGATACTTCTAGTCGATCGAACGTTGCCAATCGAGTTATCGCCAGTGGGCTAAGCTGTTCGGTTGGGAATAGATTAAGTGATTAATCTAATCCTAACTTAACAATTTAAAGTCGTAGGTGCACTGGTGATACCGATACAGTATAATCTGCGGCTAATTTTTCATCAATTAGATGTGTTTTTGTGTCAATTCTAATTACAATTCTAATTGTTCTTCCAGGCATCATCACTTGATCACCTTAGAGGGCTTCAAAACTTGAGATTGTTAACCAAGAAAATCAAAGAAATGGAATCTGAGCTAGGACCATTGGTAATCATCGCCGAGGTTGAGGCAACAGAAGAAGCGAAGGACGCGTCTAACGAAACTGAAGAAGGGAAGGAGACGTCTAATGCAACTGAAGAAGCAAAGGATGCCTCTAATGCAACCGAAGAAAAGAAAGACGTGTCGAATGGAACTGAAGAAACAAAGGACGCATCTATTGCAGCTGAAGAAACGAAGGATGCGCCTACTGCAATTCAAGAAAGGGAAGTCGTGTCTACAGCAATTGAAGAAACAAAGGGCACTTCAGGTGAAGGAGAAGAAGCCAATGATGCTGAAAAAGAAGAAACAAAGGATGCCATTATCCCTACTGAAGAAGGGAATGCTGTGCCTACTGCAATTCATGAAAGGGATGTCGTGTCGAGCGCAATTGAAGAAACAAAGGACGTTTCGCCTAAGGCAACAGAAGAACCGAATGACGCTTCTAATGAAAAAGAAGAAGCCAATGATGCTTCAAACGAAAAGGAGGAAACCGAAGATGCATCGACTGGAATTGAAGAAACAAAGGATGGTTCTGATTCGATCGAAACGAAGAATGCTTCTGATGCAGCAGAGGAAGAGACAAAGAATGCTACGAACGCGGAGGAGGAAGAGACAACAGACGCTTCAAAGGAGGAGGAAGAAGAAGCGAAGAAGGAAACCGAAGAAAGCAAGGAGGGCGACAATGGAAGTGAAGAAAGGAAAGGTCCATCTAAAGGAATGGAAGAAAGAAAGGATGATCCAGATGAAGCTGAGAGATAAAAGAAAACCATTTTCTTCGCCACGGAATGCTTCGTTTCCCTTTCCATTCGTTCCCCTTCCCGTCGTCTTTTCTCTATTAACTTCACATTCTTCATATTCTTTCTTATATACTATGATTCATTGATTGATTGATTATGCATAAACTACGTGTATGTCTTATAGATCGTGTATGTCTTATAGATCTCTCCGAACTGCTAGTACCAACAATTCTTCGATATTTGTATTTGCAAGTAAGGACAATTATTATTAGTATTACTACAAGGAGTAGTAAAAAAAATTGCAAATAAGCCCTCAGAAAAGTGGGTAATTAACTGAAAAGGAAGTCAGGTTGAGTTGTCCTCCAATGGCAGTGGCCTCTTACAGAGAGGGCAAGAGTTATGGAGGTTGAGCCACTGGAAGATGCATGATTCATGATACACATGCCCGCAGGGAGTTCTTATCACCTCCCTCTTCTTATTCATCTCATCCAAACAGATACAGCAATCTCCCAATAATTCCTTCTCTTCCTCCACTTCAACACGCGCCACCACTCCTCTCCTCTGCCTCCTCCTCGCCGGCCACTCATCCACAACAAGAGTCTCCTCCACCAGTCCGCCGCCGTTTCCCTGCCCCTGGTACACTCCGGCTGCCTGACCCATCCAGATGTTTTGGATGAAATCCACCTCCACGACGATGTGGAAGCTCGTCTCTCTGTTTCCGGCGGACAATTGGGCGATCTGAGACGCGATTTTCCAGCCAATTACTTCGCTGGCGGCGGCGTGGATGTCGAGTGTGGAGAGTAACCGGGGGATGTGAAACAGAGGATCATGGAGTTGGCGCAGAGAGAGATGAAACAGAGCATCGTTCACCGGAATGGGTCTGGTTTCAAACAGAATTTGCGGCGGAACTCCGGGGAAGGAAGAAGCAGAGATCAGACGGTTGAAAGAGCGCATTCGGACTTCCAAAGCTTGAACGGATTGGGATTGGGAGGCGGCGGTGGTGGTGTAAAGACGATACTGAATCGGCGTAGAAGCAGCGAAAGACATGATTGATTGATTGATTAATTGAAGTGGTCGGTTTTTGATTCAGCGGCGGCGGAGTGAAGGTTGTATTTATAAGAGAAGAGGAATTTAGTTTCAAATTTGGAAAATCTTCAGAATCAGACCGTTGGATCATAGTGACCGATTAGGAAAATGCTAAGAATTTCCTAATTTGATCCGCTTCCACTCCCTCTTCAAATTAAATTCGTGTTTATGGGAAGTATCTGAATTTCGTTTTGGAACTAATAACGGCTATACTCTGTTTTTTTTTATTACTACTAGTTTAACTGTTCTATTCATGTTATGTTATGGTCACGAAATCATTTTCTACTTATGACACGCTATGAGAGGTACGTAAATGAATCATATCCAAATGAGAGTAATTCTGAGGATAATATGTCTAAAAAAAGGTTTGAAAGAATTGAAAGTCCTTCTCTATACCAACAAGGTGCACCTTCCTTTCAGTTCCCGTTCGGGAGCCAAAGCTTGACTAATAAGAACTACCTGCCTGAGTCGGCAAAAATCCTGGAAACCCACCAGAGCCGTCGCGAAAGCGAGTCTTCATGGGGCAATTATTCGATAGCTTGAACTCCATGGTTAAGCATGCTTTGGAGCAATTCAATGTTGGGCGACCTCCTTAGGAATTTTCCTACGCTACAGGTGAGTGAGGAAAAAATATACTGGAAGAACTCATGTTGGTCTGTGTGATAGTCTTCACTCTTGAAAGCGAGGAGTTATTAGTAACCATGTCGCAGGGGAATATCGGGGCCATCAAGTGTCAAATCTAGATTCTAAATCCTAGGCTTGAGGTGTTACAAATGGTATCAAATCGACACCTCTCCCAATAAGATGTGATTCAGGGATAGATAAGATAGAAGTTGGTGAGCATGTGATACCAAGTAAAAGAGAGGTATATGAATAAAGTGAGACCATATCCGAATGAAAGATATCCTAATGATAGAATGACTAAGAAAAAATTAAAAGAATTGAAAGTCAATACCTATACTAACAAGGTGTACCTTCCTTTTCAGTAGCTCAATCATAAAAATTTGATGGTTAAACGTGTTTTTCTCTCGGAAACCTAAATCATTTCTCGTACCTTATTAACCTAGATGTTACAACTTGGACTGATATTTGAGCCCAATTATTTGGATTTGGATTTTGATCAACTTTGGGCCTACTCCTTTCAACTTTGACCCAAACTATCATATAATGAATCACTGAAACTTTACTGATCTAGATAATAGTGTTTCAATAAAAGAGCTAACGAAGGGGACGAGCCAAATAGGGAGTCTACTGGACGGGGTTCAACTAGCAGAGACTCTTAGAACAGCTGGAGTTATCAGTTCCCAAGTGAGCATATTATGGGAGACCGTCAAGCACATCAGACAAAGATCAAGAGAGATCTCATTGTTGCAATGACACAATTTGAAAGTTGTTCTCTTTTTTTAATCTTTGAATTTAATTCAAAGTACGTGTTAATTTATAAGTGGGATCAAATTGTAATTTTATCATTAATTTATAAAATAATGGAATTAGACCATTTGTAATTTCAAAATTTCTTATTTAAAAAATTTGGTTTTTTTGTTTCAAGTGGCATCCAAATGACATATTTACTAGGGGTGTACATGGTCGGAGGTAAGAGATTTTTTTGACCCAACTCAAAAGTTCTGATTGGTTAGATTGGTAACCCAACCCAAAACTTTTGACAACGCAACCCGAACCCAATCTGAAAATTCACCATTTATAATTATTCATTTACCAATAAAATATATTAAAAGTTTACAAACAAATACAAATCCATCTATAATTATTGAAAAAAAAAAAAAAAAAAAACTAGCCTCAATATCAGCAAACCCATTAATAGGAAGGATTCTTTTGGTCCATGAACTTGAAACCGAACCGATTCAGTTCGGGTTCAGAAAAATAAACTCAACCCTACCCGAAATGCTAATCCAACCCAACGTAACCCAACCCTTATAGTTCGGGTTGGGTTGGTCCAGATTGTCAGGAATGGACACCCCTAATATTTACTCCTTATAACAATATATATATAAATATATATATATTAATTATAGAAAAACTTAGGAATATATATTTTATATTGATTTATAGTAAAATGCTTATTTATTAAATTAAAATTTTTGTTATGAATATTTTTATATATATAATTAATAAATTTTTTTCACGAAAATATCTATCGATATCGACATTTTCAAAGAATTGAGAGACAATGACTCTTTTATTAATATTTTTCTCTAAATTTGACAAATTGTCATATCAATATTAAAATTAATTAATATTATTATTATTATTATTATCTATTTTAGAAAAATAAAATAATGGTGGGGAAAGCGAAATGATTGAAGAGATAAGGAATAAAAAGTGGATTTAAGCCACCAATTAAATAGCGTTGGAAAGCAGAAGCTGCAAAATTCGAAACGACATGTCGTTTTCAATCATAGATTTTTCAAATTCACAATCAATGACCGGTCACCCATGCAAGCGGTATGGTCACCATCGTCATTGTCGGTGCCCCACCTGAAGCTTGTTCTCTAAAACCACCCACTTGTGACCGTGACTCAACCCCATTTCTCTCCTCCAATTCCCCATTTTACCCCTACCACTCCACCCCACATGAATCATAGCAGTTCGTCGTGGTGGTTATAGCAGTTCCTTTTGATCCAAGAAAACGTCTGAGACACAATTTCGAGTGTAATCAGACAATGACAGAGCGACCTGTGGTAGATTGATCGACGTTTGAAGAACGTTCGATCGAAGGAATGAGTCACAAGATGAATTGTCAGCTCCAACGTTAGAAGAACGAGTACTTTCTCGAGCTAACCCGCTTCCCATTACTCAACGAAGGCTATTGTATTAGCGTTTTGTTTGAATAACTGTATGTTATGAGAATCTCGAGGGTTTCTAGTTAACTATCTCTTGCCCACATATGTATCTTAGTTGGTTCACGTACGGGTCACTCGTCTCATATTTATGATGCACTTTGATGGGACTCTAAAGGGTCAATAAGTACGTGTAGCGGTACTGAGCCATTTATGGCTGGCTTACATATGTAGCTTCGTTGGGTTCACAAGGAACTAGCTAGTTGTATATGTTTTAAGACACGTATGAATGGACAGTCACCGACTTTATCATTAAAAATAATTTTTGTTGCTATTTTTAATTATTTGTTTAATAAATAAAACAAAGCATGTATTAAAACTACATAAAGCTAATATAATAAATAGAATAATTTAATCCATTTTAAATATAATAAATAAATAAATAAATTATAATTCCCGACCCGACAAAGTTTAGAGCATACCGACAAGTTTGAAATTTTGGAATTAAAAAATAAAATAAAATGATCTGATAATGATTCTCCACGACTCCACCTAACCATCACACTACTTTTTTTTTTTTTTTTTTTTTTTAATTTACAATTATAGTTTAAATAAATTGAATTTTTAATTGGGAATTGTTGTAGACGTATTCGATAAACTCGAGCTATCTAACCCAAATTATAAATGTCGGGTTTGGTAAAAAAATTTCGATTTTAATTGGGTTGAAAAGTAAAACTAAAATGTAACGACCTGATTTTCCGCACACGTACCAGTTAAAGACGTTTTAGAAAAACTAGTAAAATTAAAAACGTGCCATTTAACCAAATAGCTTATCTAGATTAGGGTTACGCATGAAAATTTAGGTCAGTTATTAGGTTGACATTGTTTTTACGGAACGAAAATAGGGTTACAATTCAACCGTACTTTTTAAGATTATTATGAAAATTAAGAATATTTGACGTTTGTAGCTGATGTTAGTAATGTATTTTGACTTGTGAATGTTTGATATTTTAGTTATTAATGTAACAAGTACTCCAGATTTTTTTAAAAATAATAATAAAAAAATAATTTCATAACCCAATCCAATTCAACCGAGACAAAGATGGTTTGATTGAATTGGGTTGTGAACTCTAATCAAGTTTCTAATTTTAAGAAAAATTATATAATAATTGTTAAACGAACACGACTCTCCACAATGGTATGATATTGTCCACTTTGAGTATAAGCTCTCATGGCTTTGCTTTGGGCTTCCCCAGAAGGCCCCCAGAAGGCCTCATCCCAATAGAGTTAGTATTCCTCACTTATAAATTCATGATCATTCCCTAAATTAGTCGATGTGGGACTTCCATCATCCAACAATAATCACATAAAAAAATATTCTTTTTATAACGGTTCAAGCCGGCCGTTAGTAAATATTACCTTTTTTTTTTTTTTTTTTTGTGGATTTTCTTTCGGGCTTCCCCTCAAAGCTTTAAAATGAGTCTAATATGAAAAGATTTTCATATCGTCATACTTTTATAACTCGATTTGAAATAAATTAAAGAAAAAGAGGGAAAAATAATTAGGAAAGGAGAAAAACGAAGGACGTGAGGGGACGTTTTGGGATCATAGCCTATGTTTTAGCCACACAAGATTATGGCGCCAACATAACTCCTTGTCGGTCAACTTCATGAAGTCCCATCGTTTTCATTCTATCAATTCAAATTATAAAAGTTGGGTTGTGTTACTTTTTTTTTATATTTAAATTAAATTAAAATTTGGAAAATTCAAATATTCGAGTTGGTTTACGAGCTAACATTTTATTAGTTAGATTAACTCGAAAATAGGATTACAATCTGACCCACCCTACTTTATTTTTAAGATTATTATAAAGATTAAATATATTTGAAATTTGTAGCCGATGTTAGTGATATGTTATAATTTCTGAATGTCATATTAAATTTTACGAGATTTTAGTTATTAATATAATATAGTATTTTTTTTCTCCCTAATTTTCTCTATATTTAAAATATTATATAAATTTAATCATATTAAATTAATATATATAAATAATTTAAAATTAGACATTATTTCAAGATTTCTGTTACAAAAATTTGCTGAAAAAGATATATATATATATATATATATATATATATATATATATATATATATATATATATAAAAGATTTTTCTATTAACTCAGAAATTAATTTCGGTATATTAGTTGATAATCCGAAGAACCTAAATAGAGTTTATAACCTAATCCAACCTTTATTTTTGATTTGAGTTGAATTATTTTTTTAATTATTTAAAAAAGAATTATATTAATAATTAAAATTATTGAAAATTCAAATATCAAATATTCACGTGATTAAAATTTAAATATTCAATTTAAAAAATTTTATTTTTCAAAAATTTAAATTTATTCGAGCTAAAAAATGCTAATCCATAAGATTTATGATTAAATAAATCAAACGAGCCTTAATTTTCTTTATAATATAAAAAGAAAATTGAAAATGGCAATTTCGTAAATACGACAGGAAGCTAATGGCAATTGTTTGGTGTATAATCCGTACTACGCGTAGAGCAACCGGCAGATCCCGGTGACTTCCACTCACCGACAAAACTCCTCCCCCAAAAAAAAAAAAAAAAAAAAAAAAAAAAAAGCTTACTCATTAGAGCAACAACAATGGCAGCCGTTTTTAAAATCTTCCATTGCTTCTCTCATCATCATCATCACTCACTTCCACATGCTTCGAAGAAACGCCTGAACCTTTGGATTCCGGGCATGCTGCGCCAATTTGATCAATCCCGAGATGAATGTTTCATTCTCTCTTCTTCCTTCTTACAATCTCGGAATCTGCGCTTCTTTCCGCTGGTGATTCACTGCTGAGTTCACTCCATTTCCTTTGTTCTCTGTTGATTTCTCCTTTTTCTGTTTTTCCTTCTCATCTGCTTCTTTTTTCGCCTTTCTCTGTTTGCCTTTTTGACTTTGGACATTGCAGGGGAACTTAGATGCTGTGCTGCTGCGTTCCTCAACAACTGTAGCGGTTCGGCTTTTGTTTTGAAGGTTAATGGCTTGTACGTGCTCGCTAGATCTCACTAGCTACTTTTGCTTTTCTTTCTCTTTCGCAGCTTTATTCTTGTTTTACTTTTGCTCTGTGTGTATCTTTCACTGCTCTAGATGTGGTTTTTCGATTAACGTTTTGTTTTTAATGAGTTTCGAGTTCGCTTTGGGAGTGTGGATGTTCTTACTCTTTGATGAATCGAGCGTTTCTGTTATGCAATGTGAGATGCTTTTTCGTTAAAATATTTTGAAATCTCTCTCTCTCTCAATGCTGTTTTGTTGTTTTGTTCTTGTCGGCGTGCCAGAGACCAGATTTGGGAGTTCGATCTTTGTATAACTAAGTTTTCCAAGGAGCTTGGGGCTACAAAGTATGTGATTCCTTCTATAATTGCTGTAACTCTGAATCTATTGTTCCTTTTGGAATAAATTGAAGTCGATTGCTGGGAAGTCGATGGGGATTGAGTGTTTAATTCCTGTAATCCTGAATTGAAGTCGGCTGCTACCATTTATGACTTTGAGATTACGATGGATTTAGTACTTTACATGAGCGACTGCTCATCTATTGGTTTTGATTTTGTACGGACAACTGTCGAGTCAGAGGCAGCATTGTGATTCATTTCGATCTTTCCCAGTTCATAAATCTAAAGATGACCTTGTAGTTGTTTGGTGTCTTTAGGAGAAAGGACTAGTCGTTTCATTCCTGTGTCATCCATTAACATAGAGAGGTGTTCTTTCTGCAGTTTCATAAGAGGATCTTCATCTTTTTCTTCTGTTCTCTCTCTCTTTTTTTGTAAATGTTTAATTATTATTAGTAGTTTATATCGAACTGACTTGTATGGGGAACAATAGTTCAATCTAGATGATTCCATCGTGTTGCTACCATGGTTTCATTTTGAATTTCACTGTCCCTATGGCTGCTTCATTATCGTCACTCATTAATTTTTTCTATAATTGCAGGTTTTAAAGACAATTTAATACTGAGAATCGCAGTGGTGAAGTTACGGCCCTGTTAAATCTGAGGTTTTATCGTCTGAAAGGTTGTTGGAACCACATGCTCAAGCATGTACAATACTTTTGATCTTTGATAACTTTACAGTGATCCCAGTTGATAGTATTTCTCTTTGTCATTGTTGGAAGTTTAAATCTGTTAAAAATGAAAGAGATCGACAAGAGAAAAACTCCTATTAAGAACCAGAGTAAACGAACTCCTAGAGCCGAGAGGAAAGAACGCAAGCCACAACAAGAGACTATTAGCAAAACTGTAGATGCTAAAGAAACCGCACCTAAGGCATTGGATATCAAGCCAAACAATTTAGTAAGCGAGTCGAACACAAACACGAAACCTGCAGAGGTTCATCAAAACTGGGCTGTAGATCATGTTGCTGATGCCAATAAGTTTGAGGAGACACATCAAGATTCTAACGCCAATGCAATTGCTGACAGAGAGAATGAGAATGGTGCTGTAGATTATAAATGTACGACGTTGGAGAAAGATCTCAATCACAGGAAGGAAGAAATTTCAGATTCAGAGACCACAGCGGATTCGGTTTCGTCAAAAAGTGATTCACTGACAATGAAGGAAGAGAAAGTTGAAAGAGTATCATTTCCTGAAAATGTTTTAGAAGATAACAGTTCAGATTTCTCTCTTCACAATTCAAGTGAACAATTTGATCACGGTATAAATAAACCACCGTCCAAGGAAATTCAGACAGCAAATTCAGACAGAGACCCTCCTAGAATAAAAAACAAAAAGTCTTCCAAAAGCAATTCTAGGAGTGCAAAAATTGTGCCTAAACCTTCATCAGAATCTTCTGAAGGAACCGATTACCAGATTGTTGCTGAGGTAAAGGATATTGAAGTTTTGGATGAGGCATTAAATGGTGTTCTCAGCATTAGAAATGGTCCCGATACAATTGGTGACGATGATGATCTAGTTGATTGTGAACAAAAAATTGAAGAAATGGAAAAAAGAATTGATAAACTTGAAGAGGAGTTGAGAGTTGTTGCGGCCCTTGAAATGTCTATTTATTCAGTGGTACCAGAGCATGGGAGTTCCGCACATAAAGTGCATACACCTGCTCGACGCCTGTCTAGAATTTACATTTACGCCTGCAAACATTGGTCTCAAGACAAACGCGCCACGGTTGCAAGGCACATTGTATCAGGGCTAGTTCTAATTGCGAAATCATGTGGGAGTGATGTTCCCAGGTATATTTGCTATCATAATATCACAGCTAATTGCTCTTTAAGTGTTGTTGAGTGGTGGAAGTAGACGACTAATTTTTCCTTGGCTCTTCCAGGTTAACCTTCTGGCTATCAAATACTATTGTGACGAGGGAGATAACATCTCAAACATTTAACAGCGTCCGTAGCTCGAATGGTGGGAACCCAACAGCTGTTCAATGGAGGAATAGATATGGAAGTAAACAAGTAAATAAGTACAACCAGTGTGAAGAGGATTGGCAAGAGACAGGAACTTTTATGGCCGCATTAGAACGAGTTGAATCCTGGATCTTTTCACGGATAGTTGAATCTGTTTGGTGGCAGGTATCGTCGACTCCGTCTTAGATTATTTAGTATAATCTTTGTCGTATTAGACTTGCTAGTTAATATCTTAATTTCTTTTTCCCTGTCACAGTGTGATTGAATGTCCATTTTACCAATATCTGTATGCTTATCTCTTTGTTCCACATATTATATTTTCAGTCTTTAACACCAAATATGCAACCTCAAGACGCATCCAAAAACAAAAACAGGGAACGATTAACGGGTCCTCCCCTCGGTGATCAACAGCAAGGGAACTTCTCTATTAACCTGTGGAGAAGTACTTTTCAGGATGCTTTTCAACGACTCTGTCCTGTCCGAGCAAGCGGTCATGAGTGTGGTTGTCTTCCTGTTCTTGCAAGAATGGTAAGGTTTACTCAATAAGGAAAAGTAGAACAATATTTCTTAGTTTCATGGTGGACTTCAGAATATGATTCCACTTTAATTCATATCCAATCTTGGATCAGGTTATGGAACAGTGTGTTTCCAGGCTAGACGTGGCAATGTTTAACGCTATTCTCCGCGAGTCTGCCCATGAGATTCCAACTGATCCCGTCTCAGATCCTATTGTTGATGCCAAGGTTCTTCCTATACCTGCTGGAAATTTGAGCTTCGGATCGGGCGCACAGCTAAAAAATTCTGTATGCACCATTCTCACCCCATCTTATAATTTAGATATTTAGGATTGTATTATGTAGTAATGGATCTGCAAACATTCATGTTCTATCGTCAAGAATCGAATCCAAATGCATAATGCTTTCGAATTCTTTCTGCGTTATCGGCCAAAGCAATGGCTTTTAAACATGTATACCATTTTTAAGATGGAGATGTTTAATTACTCATCTCCAACAGTTTGAAATTATGCTCAAGAAGCCAAAGGGATTACTTTTTTTTAGTATGGCGATGTTCGATTTGGAAGAAAAAGTTGCAAACTTCATGAAAATTTGGTGACTAGAAGATGATAAATTGAGGTGGGCTGCTCTTGATGCAGGTTGGAAATTGGTCTAGATGGTTAACCAACGTGATCGGTATCGATGCCGATGACTCTTCGGTAGATCAACATGGCAGTGACGATGACATTAAACCAGATGCAGATGGAAGATCCAAATCATTTCCTCTACTTAATTCATTGAGTGATCTCCTGATGCTCCCAAAAGACATGCTTACTGATCGCTCAGTTAGAGAAGAGGTCTTTTTCAACCCCAAGCGTTTACCATTTCTTAACTGAATGCACTCTACTAGTTTGTATGACATTATTAGTGTACTTAATTCAATCATATGTTTTGTGTTCTCTAGATCTGCCCGTCGATTAGTCTTCCGTTGATTACGAGAATACTTTGTAATTTCACTCCAGATGAGTTCTGCCCCGATCCCGTTCCGGGAACTGTCTTGGAGTTGCTTAATGCTGCGGTAAGATGATCTTTTCTTGTTCCAAGCCTTTTTGTTAGGATGTCTCAACTAGAGAACTCTGAGCTGTTGGGTTTTGATGTCTTCTCATCATGAACTAACCGTCGTACTTTTGACCAAACAGAGTATAGTCGAACGGAGAGTGTCGGGTTACTCGGGGATGAACTTCCCTTACATAGCTGCTCCAGTTGTCTATATTTCTCCTTCAACATCTGATGTGGCAGAAAAAGTTGCAGAGGCTGGAGGAAAATCCCACTTGGAAAGGAACATCTCCTGTATTCAGAGGAAGGGATATACAAGCGATGAAGAACTTGAGGAACTGGATTCTCCTCTCTCGTCGATTGTCGATAAACCGACGACTTTGTCCCCGACATACAATGCTGATGGTAATGGCTGCCATGAAGACGATACGACGTTCAACATGAGGTACAAACTCCTACGAGAAGTATGGTCGGTATGATGAATGCTCAAACAAGTCTTGTATGTATAATATTTATAACATATATAGATTGTTTCTTTATGAAAGACTGTTGAATTTGAATGAGGAAAGTAGAAATAACATAGAGGAAAGTGAGTCAATTTAGATGATCACAGAGATTATGTATAAGGTTATCTCAGCCATATCTTATTGTATATTGCATTTGAGTTTTAGTTATTATATATAAACCATGAACACATTTTCATTCCATAACGCCCAATTGAATTAGTGATTCGAGCCACTCGAATAGAGTTTACAACTTATTTTTTTATATTTGGTTTAGGTTGTCGGGTTATTATTTTAAGATTATTTTCATAAAATTCTATTTATCTACGATAAAGTTTAAATATTTAACATTTATCATTCACAACTCACCATCACCAGAGTTACAAATATTAAATATTTTTAATATTTTCCGTTATTTATTTTGTATTCTAAAGTATTTTGTTTTCACCGAGCTAAAAAATGATGTCGGCGCCTCTAATAAACCAGAGACACCCGTCAATTTTGGACCCAATTCGAAATTTTCCTTGAGAGGTATTAGGAAGGAATTATAATGTAATAATATTGATCTAAGAAAAGGTTCTCTATTGGTTCAAACATTGTACCGTGAGATAGGGATAGAGACTACAGGAACCAAATTATCAATAGGCTCTCTAAGCACAGTGAAAATTCGTCCAAGAGTCGTACCGCCCACTCAGATACAGAAGAAACACACTGTACCCGTGAGATAGGGATACAGACTACAGGACCCAAATTATCAATAAGCTCTCTAAGCACATTGAAAATTCGTCCAAGAGTCGTACCGCCCACTCAGATACAGAAGAAAAGGTTCTCTATTGATTCAAACACTGTACCCGTGAGATAAGGATAGATACTACCGGACCAAAATTATCAATAGGCTCTCTTAGCACATTGAAAATTCGTTTAAGAGTCGCTCCGCCCACTTAGAGGAGCTCTCGACTATGACTAGGAATGGTCCGTGGATTATGAAGTAGCCTACTAAACATCTTTTCATGAAATTGTAATCCCACAATCGTAGTATAAATCTTGTTGAATCTATACATGTTCTGAATCATCAATACATCATGTAGCATTTACATTTCATGCATAGCGATATCATTTATTATTCTTCATAGGGTATACATGGATCCTTTGTTTTTACTTGAAAATGCCAAACGTTAGATAAATATTTAAAAATACTCTATAAATAATTCTACGGTTGGATGCAATCACATTCAACGTACATAATGATTGGTAGGACGTAATTTTCATGACTGTTTCTTGGGCTTTACTTTTATTTTCGAACAGGGTTAAATGTATAACACTTATCTTCCTGGTTCATACACGCATGAACCGACTATGCAAACTTATTAATGTACCCTTGGGCCTGACTAGGGGTTGGTGTTCTCACACTATCGAAAACCAACGAAAAAAAAACGAATGCAAATAATAATGTGGTGTACGCGTTCATACTTAACATACAAAAGAAGTAATCTATGCTCGTGCGACATACAACATGCATGAGGTCTCGCATTAAAAATCATGGTTCAATAAAATGATCACATAATATTTTCATACTTATTATGACATAAATTCCTTACGAGACATGTACATATTCATTATATTTCGTTCATCCTTATCATACATGGTATATCATAACATGAACGGCAAATATGAAGTACATGTTTCACAACATTCACTAGAACACCATAACATAAATAATAACACGTAAATAGGGCCACAAGTTACGTGTTAGTTATGTAACAATCAATTCATCGAACCTATCTGGTAGGCGTTCTAATAGTACTTGATGCTCCTCAATTCATCCTAACTAATTGTTCTTAGTTTCAGCTCAACTAGAATCATCAAATCTATCGCGTAGGCATTCTAATAGTCAGCTCACTTACCATTTTCAGTCTCAACTTGATGCTCCTAAAATCACCCAGTTGATCGTTCTTAGTTTCAGCTCAACCAGAATTCATCGAACCTATTGCATAGACGTTCTAATAGTAAGCCCACTTACCGTTTTTCAGTCTCAACTTGATGCTCTTAAATTCATCCTACTTGATCGTTCTTAGTTTCAGCTCAACAAAAATTCAGGTTCACCTATGATATTTTATTCACTGAAAACCGAGCCCAAAGTCTATATAGAGCCAACATAACTTAACTATCCTAAAATCGATCATAAACCAATTTTAAATACTATTGAGAAACACCGATAATATCATTCTCTGGCCTTAATTATGTCTGAAACGATTTTGGAACGGTCCAAAACGGTCAAAGTGAGCCAATAAAGCCAACCTAAGCTAAGCTAAACTAGCACTAAGCTCTAACACTAACACGAACCATTGGATTAAAAGTTTGGGAACATGGTTAGAATTTGTTTAATATTGAGCGGCTAAATGGACATATTTCTAGAAGTATGCGACTAAATTTGTAAATTCAACTGTTCTTATAAACGGGAGCAAATTGTGATTGAAATTTTGATTCAACTTAGAAATTTGGTTGAGAGTTGAAGCAACATGGAATCACTGAAACTTCAATGCAGCATCTAAAGTTCATATTCCCAAGAACATTCAAGAATCTTCAATTCTTGAATTTCCTGAAGCTGAGCGGTTGCAGAAATGGCGTGGGATCTGATCTTTTGGTTCATCTCTTTCTGTATCAACGTCGCCCTCCTCGTCCTCAACTTTTACCAGGTGCGTCTTTTTTAATTTCATGAACCCTAGTTTCGGAATCACTAATAGGTTAAGTTGCTGATTGCTTTCCGAGGAAGTCTAAATGCGTCTGCTGAAACGTAGCCCGATTCTTCTTGTTGTTGTTGTGCAATCCTGTGGTAGCTTATTCAGTAAGGAGTCGAGGGTTGATGCTTATCTGAGATTCGTTTTGCTGCGACAGAGCATTTCGACCTCAATTTCTCGACCTGAAATAGAGTTATAACTTCGTACCATTTCACCGTTTTCTCTTGCTTTCTTAACCAATCAGTAGAATAGTCAACTTTACGGTGATGAATCTTGGTCCTTTCCTTTTGCATCCGAGTTTACAATGTAATTTTACGTTGTTAAGTGTTCTTGTAGTCTTTAGAGACGTGGCTGTATGTATATCTTGTGGGGATGAACGATGATAAATGTATTTCAACTAGAAAACTGATTTATATTATTATAGTTGATACCTTGTTTCTTGTTCTTCAATTACTGGTTCTTGATGTGGATAGAAATAAAATTGGTCCCAATGTTCCTGTATATCTTGTGGGGATGAACGATAGTAAATGAATTTCAACTAGAAAACTGACTTCTATTAGTATAGTTCATACCTTGTTTCTTGTTCTTCAATTACTGGTTCTTGATGTGGATAGAAATAAAATTGGTCCCAATGTTCATGTACAATGGTCATCAGTTGATTGTGGGCTATGCTCCCATTTCATTTACTACGTTCATGTACAATGGCAGGAGGAGGGAAGTGACTGCTCTTATTTTCGAATGAACTATGATAATTTCTTCTCTTTATTGCTTTATATGATTTTATGGGCTTGATGACTATTAAGCGTTTCCATTTATAGATCAATATCACTAGCCATTGCAAAGAGTAGTATTAATTCTCTAGGGATATTTGTACATCCTGTTGGAAGCGTCTAATGGTTGTGATTGGTCTTTTTGTAGCTTTTGGTATTAACAGATTTGGAGGCAGATTATTTGAACATCTATGATTCATCATCTCGCATTAATAAACTTGTCATTCCAGAATTCGTAGTACAAGGAGTATTTTGCTCTCTTTTCCTCTTCACTGGCCATTGGTTCATGTTTCTTATAACCGTCCCTGTTAGCTGCTACCACATAAATTTGTAAGTATTTCTTGACATTAATATGAGGCATGATTTATTTTTCCTTTTGCTTTGTGTAATGTATGACATATAATGCTGGTGTTTCTTTGTTATTTATGATACCCCTTTATTGTCTAAAGTGTTATGGATGCCAATATGAATATAACTCAATGAGTTAAGACATTATACTCTCGATCAAGAGGTCAGAGGTTTGAATCCCCCCACCCTCATGTTTTTGTACTCTCTAAGGTGTTATAGATGAGGCTTATGATGTTCTTTACTTGTAAAGTGGATCAAGCTTGCACTCATATTTATATACTTTTTTCTTTTGTTATGGAAAAAAGATTATATATGAGTTTCTTACTCTGTTAATATGTTTTATTTTTATTATTAAGCACAGTATTCTTAGAGATGCAAACATGTGAAAACTAGTTGGAAGGCTTAAGAACATCGAATATTTTCTCTCTGAAGTTGAGATGGTCGTTTCTAGAATGAGTGAACTGTAGATACCTATAATTGTCAAATTAACTTTTGGTAATAGTTCTCCCTCTGTATGAGGGATTAGATATGTTTTCCGTCATTGGGTGCATTTCAGCATGTTCTGATGCTTTTGGGGAGTATTAGAGCCAGGAGGAGCTTATAATTTTAGATAATCAATGATTAATGTTTTTGGTGGCACAATGAGCTCATAAGCTGAGATTTACGGTTTATAATTTCGATATCCCACCTCGGTTGGGGAGGAGAACAAAAAATTCTTTATAAGGCTGTGAAAACCTCTCCCTAGTAGACGCGTTTTAAAAACCTTGAGGGAAAACCCGAAAAGGAAAGCTCAAAGAGGACAATATATGCTAGCGGTGGGCTAAGGCTGTTACAAATGGTATTAGAGCCAAACACCGAGTGATGTGTCAGCAAGGAGGTTGAGCCTCGAAGGGGGTGGACATGAGGTTGTGTGCCAGCAAGGTCGCTAGACCCGTAAGGGGGGTGGATTGAGGGGTCCCACATCGATTGGAGAAGGGAACGAGTGCTAGCGAGGACGTTGGGCTCCAAACGGGGTGGGGGGGGGGGGTGGATTGTGAGATCCCGGTTGGGGAGGAGAACGAAACATTCTTTATAAGGGTGTGGAAACCTCTCCCTAGTAGACACGTTTTAAAAACTGAGGGAAAGCTCGAAAGGGAAAGCCCAAAGAGGACAATATCTGCTAGCGGTGAGCTTGGGCAGTTGACTCCTACTGACATGGTTTTTAAATTGATTTTCATCGTCTCCCTTTATTGGGCTGCTTCCATGTTTTTCAATATGTAAATGACTTTTGTGGAATATTCTCTATTGTAGTGTTCTCTCTGTACTTACCTACATTCTTTTCTGAAGTTATTCATTTAGTTTTAATCTTGTATTTTGTTTTGAACTAACTTATAAAGTTGAGTATCTTGCGACTTGGGTGGTATAGCCACCTCTGTGGCAGTAAGCGTGAATCAAAGATTTATGAGAGAAATGTTCTGACTCAAGCTACTAAAATCTAGAATCGATTAGGCTAAACGATATCCAACTTGGTTGAAATGGATAACCATTCGTCCACATCTTTGCAATGGTACTACCTTTTGAAACTGAGCATTCACTCACCTTGATCATAATGAGTTGATGATTGCATATTGAACGGGTCTTATTGACTAAAGCACTGAAAGTAAACATTTTTTTTTTTTTGCATATATTACTTTTTCATCAATATAAAATGAAGCTAGGATTTTTGCTATTCTTAAAAGATAAAGGTATAGAAAAGAACGTTGATGCTGGCCAAGACTAAGTACCAATGTATAACTAAACTAGGCTTAGATAGAATAGTGGTTTACAACTATGATGTTTGACGGAAATAAAAGAGAGATGAGTAGATCTATAGAAAATAGAAGATCAACTAAGTATTGCACTCTTGGAGATTGTGAACCATACAATGGAAAATTTTGTTGCACCACACTGATGTACGAAGAATATAAATAAATACAGATGGTTTAACAGTTAAATGATAACCTATGTAATTTCATTCTGATTAAGGGAGTAGCGCATGCTTGTTTTTGGATACTTTTGTTGTAATTACTATCAACTACCAAAAGGACTCTATATTCGAGATTCTTGATAAACCAATTATCCTGGTGCCTATTGTTGCTTTGTTCTTTTTTTTCTGAACATTCTTATTCCATGTAGCTATTCCAGTAATATACTGAAATTTAATTCCATTAGATATGTTCTCCGTCGACTGCATTACACCACTTATTGTTTGAATCTTAGATGCTTTAAATAAGTATAATTGATTTTCAGTGATGGCTTGAAAATAATGCCTTCTTAAAGAACAAAACTAGAGTTTTCAAATGTATGATATCCTATTGTTTGAGGATCCTGCAAATATGTTTTTAATAGATTCTCAGTGATAGATAGACGTCTACTGCTGGTATTTTTTAGAAATAAAACTAAAATTTTCTAGATGAAAGTTTCTATTCCACTAGTTGGACTGAGAATTTTCAAGCATTTCCCTGTTTTTGTGTGTATATGATGTATATTATCCGGTTACAATGTCCCAGGTTCTTGAAGAAGGAGCATCTTATTGATGTTACTGAGGTGTTTAGAACTCTTAAGCGTGAGAAGTATTTTCGTTTGGCCAAGCTTATCTTCTACTTGCTTTTGTTCCTCGTAGTTATCTTCAGGTAAGTCTGCAATTTCATTGTTTCTTTCTTAACTATTTAGAAAGTGATATCCTTTCTGATTGGAGTTTCCTTGTTTTCTGTATAGAATAATAATGGTTGCCGGAATGAAATCTGTTTTTGACTCTGCACCTGATGATATAGACATTCGCTCCACTGTCCTCGAATTCTAGAGTATTTATTTCACCATTTAGCTTGAAGTTGAATCCATCATCTGTTTCAAAATTCGTATATGATTACATGAGAAATTATCTACTCTTTTATTCATTGCAAAGTTCTTAAAAGATAATACTGTTGCACTGATTTTGACACTGTTATGTTGCCTTGGCGCCAGTATGTTGTTAATAACGCATGACTCCAGGATCTTGAACTTTGTTCTGTTAGCAAATCTTGCTTCTTTCTAGCTTTTGCTGGTCCTGTATGTGCGCTATAAATTAAGTTAGAATGTTCAATAGCTCTTCATACATTAAAGATTTAGCTTTCTGTAGTTTTATGGATGACTTCCATGCTTTTGACATCCTGGTACATGTGCACTCGCATACACACAATTCTCCGTTATGTATCGTGGATTCATTTCGGATTCATTTCGTCTTAACGATAAAGATAAAGCACGAACATGGACATTATTCATTCCGAATTTCACCTGTCATACTAGCATTCTTACATGTATTAAATTAACATGAATTGCAGGCTTACTTTGTCTGCTTTCAACTCTTTATCTGATGAAGACGATGTCCTACATTTATTTTGATCGCCACTCTTATCCGAAGTTTGTGTATTACGGGTTCTAAAGCGTGTCTAGTCAATATTTGTATGGGAGTTACACGAAGGAAACGAATTTGGACTTGGCAACTTCAAACACACTCAAACAGGTTTTTCCTCCCATTCCCATCCTTTGGCTTGGTAGGCTCCATTAGCAATGTCATTGGGTCAATACCTGTAGCAGAGGATAGAAGTTCATATGTTTTCCAATTAAAAATGATGTTATTGTAGAATGAATTTTAGCCTTGTAGGCAGTTATGATTGTCAATTTTAGCATTTTTCTTCCTTTTGCGATTACATGGATTATACTGATTTGCACGTATCTAGTAGCTTCAGGGATCTTCAGGATTAGGGTCTCATATTTGCACAGTTTTGGAATATCAACTAGTTTCAATTTGTAGTATTCTTGTAAGGATTGAAAGAAATTTTATCATTCTATGTCAACAAAACAAATATATTAAGTGTTGATGCCTACAAATGATAAGTTTCAAATCTATATGGTCAAATATTATTTTGCCGTGCCATATTAGAGGAATATTGTTGTCAACATAAACTATAGACATATATTTTCGATCAATATTAGAGGGATATTGTTGTCAACATAAACTATAGACATATATTTTTTATCAAGAGATCAGTTGTTTAAATCTTTCTATTTTCATTTTTATATGTTATCCTTAAATTTCTATGAAAATAGTTCTTTCAATTTTGTAACAACTTTGACTTTGAACTTTAAATAAGTAACATATGTTAAAAACTTTTGATTATGTCTATTTATATTGTTTAGTGATTTAGCTTTTATAGTTTATAAATAAATTTGGTTCTTGATGTATATTGATCTATGTACGTTAGAAACTTAATACATCGTAATAATATTCTTCACAATAGAGATTAAATCATTACAAATTGTAAAATCTAGACTAAAATATTACTTATTAAAGTTCTTGGACTAAATGGTTACAAATTTTATTTTCATAAAAGTTTAGATTGAAAAAGAAAAAAACTCCTGATGTGGAATCTTTTGATTGGCGTAAATTTTGACAAAAAAAAAAAAAAAAATGTATATGAGAGGTTTACTCCATACTTGTGGAGAAGCATTTGTTGGGTTTTTATAGTGTGTTTTCTTCAACCCTCTAATGAAAGTCTAAATTTAGAAACATTTGATAATAACTCGATTATAGTTAACCAAATCAAACTTCAAACCGTACCATACCTAACTGATCGACGATCATGAAGGTATAGAGTAAAATGATGTGAAATTCACAAGAAAAAAATATATGTATACACTATTACAAGTAGAAAGTAATGAATAAATTATCGATTCGAGAGACTATGTCTATGCCCCTTGGACTAATCTAATGTTGAAACGCAAATCCACACTGATTTCTAGAACTATCTTGAAGGCACTTGCAACTCGGAATCTCAAAGACTATTTACTCACCTATCTCCCAATTTTTTTATGGGTCATACTAACAAAAAGGATACAAAGATCCACCACAGGAGATCCTACATGGATTGGATTGGATAAGGGAACAAAACATTTCTTATAAGGGTGTGGAAACATCTTCCTAACATACGTTTTTTAAAAACCATGAGGCTAACAGTAATACGTAACGGGCCAAAACAAACAATATCTATTAGCAGTGAACTTGAGTTGTTACACACTAACTTAATCGTGTTTCGGGAACTTATGGTTGACCGTAACAGCTGCATTACCTCAGACAAGACTCAGCAACATCAATAGTTATTACTCTGAAATGGACGAGTTTCCCCTGGTTGTGTTTTGTAAAATTATTTTGCAGAGAAAACTCTGAATGGATGAAGGGGGAAGACTCTTTGGACATAAAGATTACAACTATAATTACAACTATAATTAAAACCGTAATGGTCCAAGACCACCACTAGCAGATATTGTCTTCTTTGAGTTTTTCCTTCTAGGTTTCCCCTCAAGGTTTTAAAACGTGTCTACTAGAGAGAGGTTTCCACTCTTATAACGAATGTTTCATTTTTCTCTCCAACCGACATGGGATCTCACGAAAACTAGGATCCAACCTTCAACTGCATTAAAACAATATTTAAAACTAGAAAACTTGCAACTCGAAAGCACAAAAAGCCCGGGAAAATAACACAGAAAACCTCCACACCTACAACCCACAAGTTCTCTCAAAATCTAACAAAGTCCGTGAAACTTACCCAGCAGGAGATCAGTAATCAAATAGATATAACAATTGGGCAATGGAAAACCCCGAGCTACACGGTAAAAATAAGAAACACGCACTTTTATCAGCCACGAGGATAAGAAACACGCACTTTTATCAGCCACGAGGATTAGAGCTGTATTTACTCGTCAAAACCTTGCACCATCTTGAACTTCTGAGTTATTCTAGAAAGACTGGATTGAAACCTAGAATTAAGCAGATGTCAGAGCTCAAAGCTCCTGTTCCATTTGTTTGGTATGCAAGATTGAGAACTCAAAAAGAAAGGAAGGGCTCACCTACAAAAGTAGATGTATTATTAGTAGTATGATTAGGACTATAAAATCAAGGGAAGGGTGTCTCAAGAAGCTTTTCTCCTTATCTACCCCAAAATATGGTTTCCATATCTATACCACTCTCCAAAGGAAGTCCATAACAAATGTGTAATCCTGACATACACATTCCAAGGACCATAATGTATCAATATCAATCTTATGACCAAGTGTGAATCCACATCAGCAATTATTTGATCTGCAATCCACATAAGCTTAGAGTGATCGAATTGAAACGACACACCCCTCCCCCCAGGAAATATCCAGAGTGACCGACCGTTACTTACTACGAAAACAGTACTCTTACCTGTCTACTCAACTATACCCAATTTTAGAGGGAACAGCATTCAATTCAGGCCAAATTATTACATACAGACATACATTGGAATAGAGGAAAAGGGGAAGCAGCTCACTTCACACCAACCCAATCTCTACGGGTGAAAAAAAGGTATTGACAATAGAAGAAGAAGAAGAAAACGAAAGAAAAAGAGGAAGGTAATAGAATCGAAGGTTCAAGAGAAGTTAAGTTGGATGGATCTCCCGCTCTCTCCAAATTCTTCTTTTCTGACTCTCATCTGCTTTTTCAGTTCAATAAGGTAATATCGTATAAGGGGAAGGATTGATTCTTATGAACCGAACTCAAACTACTAGAGAAAGCTATTCTATTGATGGGATCTGGTATCATAGGCAACATGCAAAACAGTAGATTACAAAAGGGAAAAAAATAATATGGAACAATAACTCATGTACACTTTATTCATTGTATAAAGGAAATAGCAACAAATATCAGATAAACTACTAAATGAAAAGGAAGATAACATAAGCAACGCAGTTAACAATAAGCATAACTTAAAACCTAAAAATATCAGCTCTATTGTTTAAATAAGAACCAACTTTACTGACTAATGTAACATACACAATAAGGCTTGAAGTTGGAAAACGATCTTCAGTTGACAATAGTCATGAACATAGATGACTAAAAACTGTTTGGATAAAGAAGATCAAGAGCAAGAAACCAAAATAATGTGATCCCACAGATCATATCTCTCCTATTCCTTTAAATCCAAACGTCACAAAGAACACTCAATTCAATAGAAGCAATGAGTTCATTATTTGTCCAACCTCAACAAACATCATCGATTACCTTTAACATGATACCGAGGAAACGAAATACTTTGTAGCTTCACAGTAGAGATCATATCAATGTGAATTTGAACAACAGATGATACTTAACAGAGCAATCGGATTACATATTTACTCACCAAAATCAAGATGGATTAAGTAACACATTGTCAGGAGACATCCAGCAGAACTAAATTATTAGAGAATCCGTAAGCATAACTCATATTGGCAACTGAATTGAAACATAGCAGGAAGTTAAATTTATCAAGTACTTGACATATACAACGTCAAATGTGTGCAAAGCTAACGATTATAAATGATGCTGTTATTGAAGCTCCAAAAGAGCCAATAAAAACATGTAGGGAAACTTATTGAACTACAGAATATATCGACAGTATCTCATAAATCCCACCATACATCCGAAACCCCATTTCAAGGCTGAGTTGAAATCAGACAACCCAGTTCCGAAACGTGCACTATGACCACGAAATTCAATCAGATTCAGATGATACAGAGCCAGAGATACCTAGGTTCTCCATCTCGAGGCGCTCGAGGGCCT